>NW_011500674.1:74716-84222 GCF_000495115.2 Populus euphratica | reverse complement strand
TATTGTTGTTGTTATTATTATTATTGTTGTTGTACTATTGTTGTTTATAATTTGTACAATTAGTCATTTAACAAGCAAAGTATTAAAGAGTGAACAAGATAACAAATACAAAACATATTAGTATCAAACATTAAAGTCCATATTGAGTTTACACTATACTTATTCTTACACCATTAATGTAACCTTTTCACCTTAACATAATAAACTTAGCTAAACATAATGAAAGAAAATAAATAAATAAATAAAATAAGAACATAAATAAGATAAAAGTTAACTAAGTAAATGAAAGAAAATAAAAAGCATAAACTTAATATTAATGAAAGCAAAGCATAAACATTACAAAAAATACAAAGAGAGAAAGCAAGAACATGATCTTGATCTGGAAACCAAGATGCCTTGATTTGATGACTAATTGATGAGTGGGTGACCAACTCTTGACTTGGCGACAATCCTTATCTTCTCTTGTCTGCCCAAAACGTCATTGATAACATAAAAATTAGAGCCACTTAAAAACATGAAAGTTGTAGGAAATTGTCTCAACTTTCTTGAGTAAAAAAATTTAGATTATTTGGACCTCTAGAACTCCAGATATGGGCCAAACATTGAATAGTGCTCGGGTTGGAAAACAGATTCGGACTTCTTTGTTGTTGCCACAATTTGGACTTGAAAATGACCTTTTTAAGTCTTAGGCCCCATATGAAAGTTGTAGACCCCTATGTCTTACCTTTCTATCCATATAAAGTAGACCTAAATTTGAGATCTATAACTCCAAATATGACCTAATTACCGAATATTATTCCGGTTTGGATTGCACCGCATCTCTTTTCTAAATGTGGCCATCTCTTTGTCCCTTCATTTTTAGTTCTTAAATTCATCAATCAATCCTTTCATTTATGTGATAGACCTGCATTTAAAATGAACATTTACTATAAATTAAAGGTATCTTATATTATTAGATGTATTATTATAAAACATGCTTTAGTTAAGGACTTATTGATACTTCGAGTGCAAAAATGATGATATAAAACCTTGATAAAAATACACTTTTAAGTATTAATCACACCCTCTAATCAGCTTATTACTAGTCCCTAGTAATCAAAGCGTTAAAATAGAAAAACAATTTGTAAATTCCACAAAGCAAGGTATTCATCATTCAACTTCCATTAATCTATCCAGATAAACAAACTCTTATTAAATTTATATATCTGCTTAATACCTCTTAACAAGATATTAATAAACCTTTCTTTTGTGCTCAATATAACAATACATAATTATGGGGCTTTTCTTGGAAGAAAACAAAATTTTTGTTCTAATGTTTAAGGTTAACTTCCTTGGGTCGGGATTATTATTTTTGTCTTTTTTTTAATATATATACATATAACTTAAAACACCATGCATCTTTAACCCATGTAATGAGCTTTCGGCTAATGACTCCCAGACCAGTTGGTCTTAGGGCATTAGGTGTTGAGACACCCCTACGAGCTTGGTAACTCGGGTCGCAGATACTGATATGTAGATATTGCAATGTTTGATTTCTTTAAGCTTTTCTCCTCAACCTATATAACAAGCGTTGAGACAATAGCTCTCAAGTCAGTTGACTTTAGGGTATTAGGTGTTAAAACACCTTTTCAGGCTTAATTACTTAGGTTAGGAAGGCTACGAAACCAAACTTATCTACATTTTTATTATCATTATTTTTTTCTTTTTTCTTTTTTTAATTATATACTATCCCTTTCCCTTAGTTGTTACCTTTAACAAAAGAACATAAATAATGTAATAATCCAATCTGCAACCCACAATCATATGTTAAAGTGTGTGTGTGTAAATTAAGGTTTAAGAATACATGTTAAATAAGTATATGAGCAGAATTAAGTGATAACAATGTGAGAGTTTGTAAACTTGAATATTTCAAGAAGTATTATGATAGACCTTGTTACGAATGGTTACTCAAGAGTCATAAAAAGTTCTCCTTTACTTTGCCATCATAGTAACAACAATTTTGCACATGTTTTATGAAATTGAAAACACAGTTAGTTTTTTTTTTTAGCTACTACCCTCCCCCCCAACCAAAACGAGACATTGTCCTCAATGTTCTAAGGTAGAAAGATAGAGTATAGAAGATATCACCTGAAATAACAAACACTAACAAACCTGAAACACACTGAAACAAATATAAGAAACAACAAAACATAATAATAAAATCAAAAGACACAAAGATTCATAAATGAAGACTCAAATCCAATCCAAGCTTTTTACGGCTTTCCTTAGTTAACCAATTTATACGACTCATAAAGGGATCAATTACAAGAATAAAAGATTGTAGTTGGTCAATCAATTGTTCAGCAGTAGCAGCATAGATTATGATTTGTCGTGTAGAAGATGTTAGAAATTCCTGTTCCATAGCATGATCAAGAAAAGACAACAACTTATCATAATAACCATTAACATTTAACAAACCTATGGGTGTGTAGTGAATGTGCAGTTGGGCCCAAGAGGAAATATGAAAGCTCTTCCAATATGCCTAGACCATCTGGTAAGGCAATGAAGGTGACAACATGGTTAAACATTGCATTCATTCCGGCTGACATTGTGGAGACCTGAAGTTCCTCTCCAATTGTTTTTCCAATGATATCCCCTTGTGCTAAAGCTTCAGGGACAACCCCTAAAACTTGACTACCTTCTAAAAATGTAGCTATTGACACACCTCCCATTAACCCAAGACTACCTCCCCCATACAATAAATGAATATTTCTCTCAGCTAGCACCTGACCAAGATGATTTGCTGATTCTAAAAACTCCTTTTCTTTCCCAGGACTAGATCCACCAAAACAAAAATACTTCTTATTTGATGACTTGAGGAACTTGCCATTTCTACACACTTTTATATTTGATGAATGTATGGGTTGAGTGGAAATGAAGGGAAGGAAGAGAGGATTTTATAGATGAGAAATTAAAAAGACAATCATACCACCTATGTGTAGACCAGCTAGAGTCTCCCACACTTTCTCTCTCTCTCTTTATTTATTTATTTATTTTTGAAAAAGCATGTGTATGTATAGGTAGTTGTGATTGTGGCTCATATCTTCCTTTGGTTTTACGTCCAAGAACGACTTAAATGCCCTTTATAGGTCGAGGATAGGCTTTCCATGCAGTTTTCTTAAAAACTAGCAAACAAGGTCTTTTTTAGTCAGATTTCCAAGACTAAGTTGAGCATGTTCTTTATGAAATAGTGGCCATAAATCATGAATTGCACGATGCACATCTCCACTAGGATGCGTCTCAAGAGTTAATAGAAGATTATCTAAAGACTCCTTACTTAGACTATCTTTAATGAATTGTATTTTATCTTCACAGTTTATAGATACCATTCCTAAAAAACAACATTATGCATTAAAACTCCATCTGGCACATCGATGACAGACTTTTAATCGTTTTGCACGATGTTTCTTTGCAAAAGTGCTTTTGCCTGTTCCAAGCAGTGTGAAATGAAGGAATTAGAGGACTCACTTGATAATCGGACCTTTGCTTCAATCAACCAACGAATATCTTCAGGAATTCTATGATTTATTAATAATCTCAATCTTGCACATCTAACACGATAAATTTTTCTAATCGTATTCTGAGGCAGAACGGGAAAATACTTTTTTAATTTTTCAAGATTAGTGTCCATTATCAAATGAGAATTGGAAGAAAGATTTAAAGAATTGCACAAATATATACACTGACACGACTGAAAGATTGATGTCTTCTCCCAAGTGCAGAAGTATCGAAGTAATAAATAACCCGGCAAGACCGGGGTCGAACCACAAAGAGGTTAATTGTATAAATTATAAATAATAATAATACAACAACAACAACAAGAACAACAACAACAATAATAATAGAGACCGGGGTCGAACCACAAAGAGGTTAATTGTATAAATTATAAATAATAATAATACAACAACAACAACAAGAACAACAACAACAATAACAACAACAACAACAACAACAACAACAACAACAACAATAATAATAATAATAATAATAATAAAGAAAAAGAAGAAGATGAAGATGAAGATGAAGATTCGGACTTCTTTGTTGTTGCCACAATTTGGACTTAAAAATGACCTTTTTAAGTCTTGGGCTCCATATGAAAGTTGTAGGCCTATGTCTTACCTCTCCATCCATATAAAGTAGATCTAAATATGAGATTTACAACTCCAAATATGACCCAATTACCGAACATTATTCCGGTTTGGATTGCACCAGCATCTCTTTTCTAAGTTTGACCATCTCTTTGTCCTTTCATTTTCAGTTCTTAAATTCATCAATCAATCCTTTCATTATGTGATAGGCCTGCATTTAAAATGAACATTTACCATAAATTAAAGGTATCTTATATTGTTAGATGTATTATTATAAAACATGTTTTAGTTAAGGAGTTATTGATACTTCAAGTGCAAAAATGATTATATAAAACCTTGATAAAAATGCACTTTTAAGTATTAATCAATAACAAATACTTGGCATTTTCATAGCCTAACTGTATGGTATAATCAACACTTGTGCTATGAAAGGAACTTGATTTGTTGTTAACATAAGTTATAATCATGAATACCTGACAGAATTTACAAGTATTAGAATTATTCAAATAAAATAACTAATGTAATCGTGTTAACAATTTATAATCCGATTGAAACCTTCTTTGTGTGTGGTTTCCAATTGAATAATAAAAAGATTTTATACTATACTTGTTTGAAATAACATTAGTGGATCCTCTAACCTTGACAATTTTTTTATTATTATTTAATCTTCTCATTAATCTTACATCTCAACGTCTTCTTTAAACCACCACCAGCATCACCAGCACCACTTTTATTATTATTATTATTATTATTATTATTATTATTATTATTATATAGTTAACCTCCCTATGATTCGACCCGGTCTTGTGGGGTTATTTATTACTTCGACACTCATACATTTAGGAGAAGATTATCAATTGTTTAGTCGTGTCACACACCAATATCACAACCTCAAACATATTTTCATAACTTCAAATTAGATTAGACTACCATCAAAGCATGCATAAATAACATTCTATACTAACATTTGTCATTCTATAATCATATTTTATCACATCAAAATAAAACAATAAATACAAGCTATATTCAAAGCATGTTTAAACATTTCAAAACAATAATCATGGCTTTCAAGTAATAAACAACTTTAAATGATACATAATATATGTTCTAAACAGTTATTTAAAAGATAAAAATAAAGAGGGAGGGTGTGTGCTCATTGAGCCCCCTATCAAAGTTTGAAGGTTTACCTAGCAATGAGAAAATGGAATTCTTTTCTGGATTCTTTGCTTCTTTCCTCTTGATTTTCAACTTCTTTTCAATCTTAGATTGATGTAAATTCCCCTTTTTCCTTTTTAAAACACAATCTTTGTTACCTTTCTTTCCTTTCTATTTTAAGTATTCTACTGATTCTATGTATTTTCTTTCGTTTTTCTTTATGAAGTTTTCCAAGATACCCTTAGTGTGCTAAAAAACAACCTTTTATAAGCTAAGCAAAATCAGAAATGACAAAACCATGGTGGTTTTGCCAAGAGTTTCTTAGAGAGAATTCTTGCTCATTCTCTCCTCTAACCTCCCTAGAAAGGAGTATTCTGAGTCTTTTTGACTTTTTATGAGTTCAAACTTGTCAAGAGAAGGTAGCCATAAAGTTTAAACAATCATGGTGGTTTCTTCTTTAATCATGGGTGACTGACACGACTAAAAGATTGATGTCTTCTCCCAAGTGCAGGAGTGTCGAAGTAATAAATAACCCGGCAAGACCGGGGTCGAACCACAGGGAGGTTATTTGTACAAATTATAAATAACAATAATACAACAATAATAACAATAACAACAACAACAATAATAACCCGGCAAGACCGGGGTCGAACCACAGGGAGGTTAATTGTACAAATTATAAACAACAATTATAAACAATAATCAACAACAACAACAACAACAACAACAACAACAACAATAATAATAATAGTAGTAGTAGTAGTAGTAGTATTAGTAGTAGTAATAATAGTAGTAGTAGTAATAATAATAATAATAAAGAAAGAGAAGAAGAAGAAGAAGATGAGAACTTGGAGATGGAAAATTAATGTAAGGATTAAACAATAATAATAACAAATGTCAAGGTTAGAGGTTCCACTAATGGTATATCAAACAAGTATAGTATAAACTTTTATTATTGAATTGGAAACCACACACAAAGGAGGTTCCGATCAGATTATATATTGTTAACATGATTACATTAATCATCTTATTCAATTAATGCTAATACTTGTAAATCTCGTCAAGCATTCATGATTATAACTTATGTTAACAACAAATCAAGTTCCTTTCATAGCTCAGGTGTCGGTTATATCATACATTATGGGCTATCAAAGTGTCAAGCATTTGTTGTACCAAGTGTTATACAACATAAATCAAGATTAGTCATTTAACAAGCAAAGTATTAAAGAGTGAACAAGATAACAAATATAAAACATGTTAGTATCAAACATTAAAGTCCATATTAAGTTTACATTATACTTATTCTTACACCATTAGTGTAACCTTTTCACCTTGACATAACTAACTTAGCTAGACATAATGAAAGAAAGCAAAATAGATAAACCAAATAAGAACATAAAAGTTAACTAAGTAAAGGAAAGGAAATGAAAGGCATAAACTTAATATTAATGAAAACAAAGCATAAAAAATACAAAGAGAGAAAGGAAGAGCATGATCTTGATCTGGAAACCAAGATGCCTAAATGCATGGCAAATGCCTCCTTTTATAGGCCAAAAATGGGAACTATTGATTTGATGACTAATTGATAAGTGGGTGGCCAACTCTTGACTTGGTGACAATCCTTATCTTCTCTTGTCTGCCCAAAACGTCATTGATAACGTCACAATTGGAGCCACTTGAAAACATGAAATTTGTAGAAAATTATCTCAGCTTTCTTGTGTAAAAAATGCAGCTTATTTGGACTTCTAGAATGAAAGTTGTAGGCAATTGTCTCAGCTTTCTTGTGTAAAACATTCAGCTCATTTGGACTTCTAGAACTCCAGATATGGCCAAAATACCGAACAGTGCTCGGGCTGGAAGACAGATTCGGGCTTCTTTGTTGTTGCTACAATTTGGACTTGATAATGGCCTTTTTAGATCTTGGGCTCCATATGAAAGTTGTAGGCCTATGTCTTACCTTTCCATCCATATAAAGTATACCTAAATCTGAGATCTATACCTCCAGATATGACCCAATTACCGAACAGTATTCCAGTTTGGATTGCACCGACATCTCTTTTCTAATTTTGGATCTTTTTTTGCCCTTGCAATTTAAGTTCTTAAAGTCATCAATCAATCCTTTCATTTATGTGATAGGCCTGCATTTAAAATGAACATTTACCACAAATTAAAGGTATCTTATATTATGAGATATATTATTATAAAACATGCTTTAGTTAAGGAGTTATTGATACTTCAAGTGCAAAATGATGATATAAAACCATGATAAAAATGCACTTTTAAGTACTAATCATACCCCCCAACTAGCTTATTACTAGTCCCTAGTAATCAAAGCGCTAAAATAGAAAAACAATTTGCAAATTCCACAAAGCAAGGTATTCATCATTTAACTTCCATTAATTTATCCAGATAAACAAACTCTCGTTAAATTTACATACCTGCTCAATACCTCTTAACAAGATATTCATAAACCTTTCTTTTATGCTCAATGTATCAACACATAATTATGGGGCTTTTCTTGGAAGAAAACAAAATTTTTGTTCTAATGTTTAAGGTTAACTTCCTTGGGTTGAGATTATTATTTTTGTCTCTTTTTTTTTTTTTATATATATACATATAACTTAAAACACCATGCATCTTTAACCCATGTAACGAGCTTTCGGCTAATGACTCTCAGACTAGTTGGTCTTAGGGCATTAGGTGTTAAGACACCCCTACGAGCTTAGTAACTCGGGTCGCAGATACTGATATGTAGATAGTGCAATGTTTGATTTCCTTAAGCTTTTCTCCTTAACCCATGTAACAAGCGTTGGGCCAATAGCTCCCAAGTCAGTTGACTTTAGGGTATTAGGTGTTAAAACACCCCTTCGGGCTTAATTGCTTAGGTTAGGGAGGCTACGAAACCAAACTTATCTACATTTTTATTATTATCATTTTTTTTATTTTTCTTTTTCTTTTTTTTAATTATATATAATCCCTTTTCCTTAGTTTTTACCTTTAACAAAAGAACATAAATAATGTAATAATCCAATATGCAACCCACAATCATATGTTAAAGTGTGTGTGTGTAAATTAAGGTTTAAGAATACATGTTAAATAAGTATATGAGCAGAATTAAGTGATAACAATGCGAGAGTTTGTAAACCTGAATATTTCAAGAAGTATTATAATAGACCTTGTTAAGAATGGTTACTAAGATGCGTCTCAAGAGTCACAAAAGAGCTCATTTACTCTGCCATTCTAGTAACAACAATTATGCACATGCTTTATAAAATAAAAAACAATTTTTTTTATCAACTACTACCCTCTCCCCCCAACTAAAACGAGACATTGTCCTCAATGTTTAAAGGTAGAAAGATAGAGTATAGAAGATATCACCTGAAATAACGAACACTGACAAACCTGAAACACACTGAAACAAAAATAAGAAATAACAAAACACAATAATAAAACCAAAAGACACAAAAATTCACAAATGAAGGCTCAAATCCAATCTAAACTTTTTACGGCTTTCCTTAGTTGACCAATTTATGCGACTCATGGAAGGATCAATTACAGGAATGAAGGATTGTAGTTGGTCAATTAATTGTTCAGCAGTAGCAGCAGAGATTATAATTTGTCGTGCAGAAGATGTTAGAAATTCTTGTTCCACAGCATGATCAAGAAAAGACAACAACTTATCATAATAACCATTAACATTTAACAAACCTATGGGTTTATGGTGAATGTGCAGTTGCGCCCAAGAGGAAATATGAAAGATCCCTTCCAATGTACCTAGACCACCTGGTAAAGCAATGAAGGCATCAGCATGGTTAAACATTGCATTCATTCGAGCTGACATTGTGGAGACCTGAAGTTCCTCTCTAATTGTTTTTCCAATGATGTCCGCTTATGCTAAAGCTTTGGGGACGACCCCCAAAACTTAACTACCTCCTAAAAATGCAGCTATTGACACACCTCTCATTAACCCAAGACTGCCTCCCCCATACACTAAATAAATCTTTCTCTTAGCTAGCACTTGACCAAGATGATTGGCTGATTCTAAAAACTCCTTTTCTTTCCCAGGACTAGAGCTACCGAAAACACAAATATTTCTTATATGATGACCTGAGGAACTTGCCATTTCTACACACTTTTGTATTTGTTGAATGTATTGGTTGAGTAGAAATGAAAGGAAGGAAGAGGGGATTTTATAGATGAGAAATTAAAAAGCTAATCAAACCA
>NW_011500674.1:19057-74634 GCF_000495115.2 Populus euphratica | reverse complement strand
TCTTTCTCTTTCTTTATTTATTTCTTTTTTTTTTTTTAAAAAAAAGCATATGTATAGGTGGTTGTGATTGTGGCTCACATCTTCCCTTGGTTTTACGTCCAAGAACGGCTTAAACGCCCTCTATGGGTCGGGGATAGGCTTCCCATCTAGTTTTCTTAAAAACTAGCAAATAGGGTCTTTTTTAGTCAGATTCTCAAGACTATGTCAAGCATGTTCTTTATGAAAATAGGTTCATAAGTCATGAATTGCACGATACTTATCTCGACTATGATGAGACTTAAGAGTCAATAGAAGATTATCTAAAGACTCTCTGTGTTTTGAAATAAATCCCACCTTTTGACAATTTTCACAGTTTTTGTGGAATACATATGACTCTTTAAATATGGTGGGCCAGTAAAATCCACTTTGTAAGATTTCTACAGTCCTCTTTTTTTACGAGAAATGATCCTCACGTGCCTTAGAGTGACAAAATTTAATGAAATTACTTACCTCATTATCGGGAAAGCATCTTTGAAATATTTGATCAGAACGATAATTGAATAAGTAAGGGTCATCCCAATAAAAGTTTTGCACGTTGCTCAAAAATTTTCTTTTGTCTTCGGTACTCCAGTGAGCTAGCAAAAATCCTGAAGCAAGAAAATTGATATTTTTAGCAAACCAAGGCATTGAACTAAGAGAAAGTAGAGATTCATCAGGAAAAGAATAATTGATTAGTGTGATGTCGGGTGTCGAATCTGTTGTCACTTCTGATAAAAGATCCGCATCAACATTTTCGATGCCTTTTTCATCATCGATGTCTTCCTGATTGGTCATGGCATGAGGAAATGGAAGTGCTGGCAGGGAATCAGTCTTTTCCTTGCAATATTCAGATTCAACCCCTTCCTTACCCTTAGAGATTGACTTATCATCTTTCTCACAAGGTTCAAGAGTGGGTTTTTTAATAACCTTACCACTACAAAGAGTGATGACTGATTTGACTTGATCCATGTGTTGACTTCCAGGACTACTTGCATTTGCATTGTATTGCCCCTTGGAATTCTGCTGTGGTTGAGATGGAAACTTACTTTTCTCTTGAAAACTGAGAGCAGATGTGAATTTTGCAAGAGTATCTTTAAAATCTGTTATGCTTTGAGCAAGTTGAGTGTTGATTGTCTCTTGCTTTTCAATGAATGCATACAAAGTTTCCTCAAAATTTCTTATAGGAGGTGGAGCATAAGGAGGTGCATATCCACGATAATTTTGGAAATTATGGTGTGCTTGAAATTGTGGTGGTGAAGTTTGTGCATTGTCACTCTTCCAACTGAAATTTGGGTGATTTCTCCAACCAGGATTGTATGTTTGTGAGTATGGGTTATGATTGGGCCTTTCAAAACTATTTAAAGCATGAGCTTGTTCATGGAGACATTCCTTAAAAGAATGCAAGGTTGGACAGTTATTGGTTGAGTGTTCCTTTGTTTCACATATTTGACACACAATGTTTTCAACAGATTTTAATTGACCACTCTTTTTCAATTCTAGTGCCTCGACTTTTCTAGCTAAAAATACAAACTTGGCTTGAAGGTCATGATCTTCCCTAAGGTTGTACATACCTCCACTAGATATATGAGGTTGAGTTTTACTCGGTGCCTCAGAAGTACCCGCGGTGTCCCAATTTTGAGCATTTTCAGCCAACAAGTCTAAGTACTTCATTGCTTCATCAGGGTCTTTATCTTTAAAAGTTCCATTGCACATCAATTCAACCATTTGCCTATCTCTAGGTGTTAACCCTTTATAAAAATCTGAAACCAATCTCCATGTTTCAAAACCATGATGAGGGCAAGTACTAAACAAGTCTCGATACCTATCCCAACATTGGTAAAATGTTTCTCCTGGTTTTTGAGTGAAAGTGGTGATTTGTCTTTTGAAAGAGTTTGTTCTATGAGATGGGAAAAACTTCTTTAAAAATTATTGTTGCATTTCATCCCAAGCACGAATGGATCCTGGTCTCAAATTTTATAGCCATGTTTTAGCTTTATCTTTTAATGAAAAAGGAAAAAGCTTTAATCTGATGGTGTTCATGCTACAATTTAAATTATTATATGTGTTGCAGACCTCCTCAAATTCCCTTAAATGCAAGTATGGATTTTCCAATTCTAAGCCATGAAAAGAAGGTAAAAGTTGAATAATACCTGGTTTAAAATTAAAATGAGATGCATCAGGAGGAAAAACTATGCATAATGGTGCACTTGTTCTTATGGGATTCATGTGGTCTCTAAGTGTTCTAGCACGGTTATTCTCATTATTCTCATTATAAAGTGATTGATTATCTTCTTCGGCCATATTTTCTGAAAATGATGAGGATACCTACAAAGTCTACCACTTGATGTACGTGACCACACTCTCATGCATGTGTAGGAATAGAATAAAAGGAAAAAAAAAAACAAAAGAAGAAGAAACAAAGTTATATACAAGAAAAGTGAAAAGAGAAAATAAAATAAATATTATAATTTATACAAAACATACATCCCCGGCAACGGCGCCAAAAACTTGACACGACTAAAAGATTGATGTCTTCTCCCAAGTGCAGGAGTGTCGAAGTAATAAATAACCCGGCAAGACCGGGGTCGAACCACAGGGAGGTTAATTATACAAATTATAAATAACAATAATAATAGTAATAACAACAACAACAACAACAATAATAATAATAATACTAATAATACTAGTAGTAGTAGTAGTAGTAGTAATAATAATAATAATAATAATAAAGAAAAAGAAGAAAAAGAAAAAGAAGAAAAGTTGATGAGAACTTTGAGATGGAAAATTAACGTAAGGATTAAACAATGTCAAGGCTAGAGGATCCACTAATGGTATGTCAAACAAGTATAGTATAAACTCTTATTATTCAATTGGAAACCACACACAAAGGAGGTTCCAATCAGATTATAGATTGTTAACATGATTACATTAGTTATCTTATTCAATTAATACTAATACTTGTAAATTTCATTAGTCATCTTATTCAATTAATGCTAATACTTGTAAATTTCGTCAAGCATTCATGATTATAACTTATGTTAACAACAAATCAAGTTCCTTTCATAGCTCAGGTGTCGGTTATACCATACATTATGGGCTATGAAAGTGCCAAGCATTTGTTGTACCAAGTGTTATACAACATAAATCAAGATTAGTCATTTAACAAGCAAAGTATTAAAGAGTGAACAAGATAACAAATACAAAACATGTTAGTATCAAACATTAAAGTCCATTTTAAGTTTACACTATACTTATTCTTACACCATTAGTGTAACCTTTTCACCTTGACATAATAAACTTAGTTAGACATAATGAAAGAAAGAAAAATAAATAAACAAAATAAGAACATAAATAAGATAAGAGTTAACTAAGTAAAGAAAAGGAAATGAAAGGCATAAACTTGATATTAATGAAAGCAAAGCATAAATATTACAAAAAATACAAAGAAAGAAAGGAAGAGCATGATCTTGATCTGGAAACCAAGATGCCTAAATACATGGCAAATGCCTCCTTTTATAGGCCAAAATTGGGAACTATTGATTTGATGACTAATTGATGAGTGGGTGGCCAACTCTTGACTTGGTGACAATCTTTGATGGCTAATTGATGAGTGGGTGGCCAACTCTTGACTTGGTGACAATCCTTATCTTCTCTTGTCTGCCCAAAATGTCATTGATAAAGTCAAAATTGGAGCCACTTGAAAACATGAAAGTTGTATACAATTGTCTCAGCTTTCTTGCGTAAAACATTCAGCTCATTTGGACTTCTAGAACTCCTGATATGGCCAAAATAGTAAACAGTGCTCGGGCTGGAGGACAGTTTCGGGCTTCTTTGTTGTTGCTACAATTTGGACTTGAAAATGGCCTTTTTAGATCTTGGACTCCATATGAAAGTTGTAGGCCTATGTCTTACCTTTCCATCCATATAAAGTAGACCTAAATCTGAGATCTATACCTCCAGATATGATCCAATTACCGAACAGTGTTCCGGTTTGGATTGCACCGACATCTCTTTTCTAATTTTGATCATCTTTTTTTGCCCTTGCAATTTAAGTTCTTAAAGTCATCAATCAATTCTTTCATTTATGTAATAGGCCTGGATTTAAAATGAACATTTACCACAAATTAAAGGTATCTTATATTATTAGATATATTATTATAAAACATGCTTTAGTTAAGGAGTTATTGATACTTCAAGTGCAATATCTTGTATTATTAGATATATTATTATAAAATATGCTTTGGTTAAGGAGTTATTGATACTTCAAGTGCAAAATGATGATATAAAACCATGATAAAAATGCACTTTTAAGTACTAATCAGCAGCCAGAAGTTAAGAAACACAAACCCAAAAATCATGCTCTCTTCATTCTTTAAGAGTAGTTGTTCAATAGTTATGCAAGGCTAAGCTCTTTTCTTGGTTGCAAGGACACAACAAACCTTCAGATTTCAAGAATCGTGAGATTTATTCTTCCTTTTATTTTCAGTTTATATTATGAATGTGTATGATTGTTTTCTTATACATATTTTATATGATTGTTGTTAATAATTGCTAGAACAGAACTCTAAGTTATTATTGTGAACAATTTATTGCTAAGTATGATATCAAAACCGGAGTTGTGATGCATGAACTTGTGAAGCAACTAAGCTTGATAATTATGGTGGAACTACATTATTAAACTTAGGGAGAACACTCAAATATCTAGTTCTTAGGGCTGCCATTGAACTAAATCATTAATGCGAACATTGTGATTGTTTGTTGGTTAGGGTTAGTTATATGGCGGATCTGTTAATTAACCAACATTAAGAAAAGATAAAAATTCAGAATATAAATTGTAGTTTTGTTTCAAGGATCGGTTCTAATTTCTGTTGGTGGATGTGTGCTTGTGATCAAGGTTTGTTTTCTTGATAAATTTTGATTTTAATTAATTTTGTTTGCTATTTTAATTTCTTATATATTTTAGATCATCACAAATCAAACCCCCCCTAAATTGCATAGTGTATATCACAAGAAATCTGAACAAAATCTTCCTTGTGGGATCGACCCCTTGCTTGCTCTATACTATCTTTTGTGTTGTGTTTTGAGCTAGGGTAATTAATTTGTGCGACCGCGACATCGCAATAAATTTTTGGTGTGCTTAAGAATAACCTTTTATAAGCTAAACAAAACCAGAAATGGCAAAACTATGGTGTTTTCTCAAAGAGTTTGTTAGAGAAGTTTTTTGCTTATTCTATCTTCTAACCTCTGTAGAAAGGCGTATTCTGGTTCTTTTTTACTTTTTTATGGTCTCAAACCTATCAAGAGAAGATAGCTATGAAGTTTAAACAATCATAGTGGTTTTCTTCTTAAATCATGACTGACTGAGTGAGCTACTTTAGAGAGATCATCATTACAAACTAAATATAAGCATGGAATATGAATAACTTATCCTTATAGAGGGAATGGTTTTCTACCATGAGGATCGAATCTCATTTGATTTAGAGGTTTAGAACTCCACCTTTATTGATTGAAAAATGAGCTCTCGATCAACTTAAAGCTATCAAATATAGGGAAAGCTAATTAGGGATAATATATTGTTGAGTTTATTAAGCCAAATAAGGTATAAACATGCGATAAGGATAGTTGATTCTTATTAAAAAAAAAATATGTTTCTCAGTCCATTAGTGGTGGTTTAAGCCTCTGAGGTGGTTAGATATGACATGTTTATTCACTTAAAGATGTTAACCTGATCAACCTTCTCGGCTGAAAAAGATGACAAACAAGGATTAAATGACATGTCACTTGTTCTCTTTATTAAAGACAAGTGATATGTTGTTTAGATTAAATCCTAGAATTAAAGTTTTTTAATTGGTATTTTGCAAACTTCAATTCGGTCCATGTTGTTTCAATTATTGCATATGTATGGCGTAGCAACGATCATCCTCCTAAAATATCCAATTATATATGGTGTGGTGAAGGGGAATGCAGTGGATAAGGAATTCTTGTCCTTTATTAGTGGAAAGAGGGAATGAGTGTTACCACCTAATATTTTGGTCACTAGAAATCCTAATTAGTCTTAATGATCGGGTACAGAGACTAGTTGTCTAAATAAAAGGTATTAGCACCTTTAATATGTCTTACATAAGGTTAACTGCATTGTTTGATTTTTTTTATATAACTAGAGTATTATTGTGTTTTCTAATTGTTACTCTATCTAAGGTTTAATAAAAGTCCTTTTCAGCAAGGAGATCTTTATATTATTGAGTAAAAACCTAATCATTCTAATACTGTATAAAAAGAAGAACTACCTTTTTATTTAATATATCTTACGTATAAGTTCATAATCTTAAATAATAAAAAAAACCATAGTTTTTTTAATATATTTTTAAAATATAAACCTAATTCTCATGGCTTTAATAAATTGGTTATTAAAGCTCAAGATGCATGCTAATATATATTTTTTTAATTTTATTTTGTATGAAAATATCATATGAATTTTTTTATATTTTTTAGAAACTTGGTTGTATGCATGAAAACAAGACATTTTGTTTATTATTTTTTCATATACATACATATATATATATTGCAACATTTCAAAGAAAATAAGGTATTTTAATACCGAATTTGTATCTTTACTATATAAAAATACAAACTAACATTAATCAAAATTGATAGAAAAATATATGAGAAAATCATAAATGTTTTGAAAGAATTTTTGAAATTTTTTTGTTTGTTTTTTATTTAATATGTAATATTATATTATATTATTATTATATTATATAATAATATATCAGGTTGGTCCCAACCTAATTATATGAGTTGAGCCCTACTCTGATTGGGTCAAGACCGACGCAAAAGAATTGAATCAAGATCGGCTAAAAAAAGGGGTTGGGTCATTGTCGACCCAACATATTCTTTTTCTATTTATTTTTTGTTTCATAGGGTTGAACCTAGCCCAATTGAATGGGTTGTACTGAAAGTCCAGCCTGAGAGACCATTATCTAGTTATTGTACTCAGCATAACAACTAATTAATTATAATTAGCTAGTTACTATGTTTCGCATCATAACCAGCTAATTGTAATTTATTTGCTGCAAAATATGAATTGCTCATGTTTTGCATTCAAATGAAATGGAGAAGGAAAGCATGTAATTCGACTCTAAACATTAATTTCTTTTAATTGAAAATTAAATTGTCTTAAAAAATTATTTTTTCTTGTAATTACCTTTATAAATTCAATTAGACCTTTAACAAAATCTAATTGGATCCCTAAACATCTAATTTAAAATTATTTTTTTTAAATTGAATTTTATTTACCAACAGGGCCTTCATCAGTTGAAATATATTGTTAAATTTCAATTGTTGTATTTTTTAACCTCCTTAACCAATTTTTGATTATTTTCTAAGTGCCTTAGTGTCCTCTTCTCACTAATATATTTTATTGAATTTCTTCCAGCAATGTTTTTTTAATTTTTTTGTATTTTCTCTTTTTTTCCCTGTGGAAACCCAAAAAAATGGGTAACAACATCAATTATGGCATATGCAATCTCAATTAACCTTGAAACTTTATAATTTTTGCAATCACGTTGTTGAAAACTTTGATTTAACTTCTTTGATTTGAACATCTTTTTTAAATTAGTCATTGATTTTTAATTTATTCAATTTGACCATTATCATCAAACATCCAATTTCTTTCAAATTGTCCTTTGATTTTAATTGATTTTGGTCCCTGAACTTACATGCCTTTTTTGTTTTGGACTTTAATTTACCCCTTAATTTGAGAGTCTTGGTTTGAGATTCTTTAATTTGATCTTTAATTTACCCCTTAACTTTGATTTTCTAATAATCTTACCCTTGATTTCATCCAATTAGGCTTGTAAAAATTAAATTTGGTCCTCTAAAATTCCAATCTTATCAATTACGCCTAAATTAAGGTTCCAAACTTGATTTTTTACCAGTTAAGTCCTTAATAAAATTAATTTGATCCATTAAAAGTCTAACTAAATTCTTGCACTTATAATTATTTTGATTTTAGCCTAAACTAATTTATGAAAACCATTACTTAGACTTTTAATTTGTAAAACAAATCATCCTATAAAAAATCTAATGAATTCATCAATCTTAATTTTTATGCAAATTAATCCAATCTTTAAAGCTAACTTTAAATTTGCATTGCCTTTTACATTTATGTCCTTCAATGGTGCGATCAATTTTCTAAAAAAAATCAAAGATCTAATTTGGTCCCTCGCATATAGATCATTTTTTAACTAGTTCTTATGAACCAAAACACTTATCTTATTGTATTTTTTTATGTTTCTAACTTTTATTATTATTATTTAAAAGATAAAGATAGCTTTAGGGAACTTAAAATTAGGTTATGACAAGGGCAATATTATATTTAGCAACTCTTCTTTATAACATGACTTATGAGATATAAATACATTATAAACCTTTTAAACAAGGGATTCAAAATCTTTATTCTCTACTACATATTTATTTATAAAGTAATTCTTTGTAATATTATTATATTTTCTCTAAAAATACACCCTAGCACGAGCTCTACGTTGCAACCCTTCCTAAAATGAGTGAATTAATGTCGGGGTCTTTGTTTTGTGAAAAAAAGAGTTGTCACCTAGTATTATGGTCCTTAGAAAACCTAATTGGTCTTTCAGATATTCTAAGGTAAGGGACTGATTGCGTAAAGGGAAGGTTTTAGCACCCCTAATACGCTCTACCTATGGTAAGTTGCTTGGTGTTTGGTTTGTTTTATAATTGTTATAGTATTGGTTTTTTCTAATCCCATCAGTTTTTCTATGATAGGTTTACTATGATTAAAAAAATTCAGGTTCAAAGTGTAAAAGTAAGAACCCTTGTGACACGATCAAAAAATTGATGTTTTTTTCCAAGTATAGGAGTGTCAAAGTAATAAATAACCCAATAACACCGGGGTCGAATCACATGGAGGTTAACTATATAATAATAATGATGATGATGACAACGACGACGATGATGATGATGAGTTGAAGTGGACTTTAAGAAGTAAGATTAATGTGAAGATCAAACAAGTATAAAAACAGTTGTCAAGGTTAGAGGATCCACTAATGATATTTCAAACAAGTATAGTATAAACTCTTTTTATTACTCAACTGGAAACCACACACAAAAGAGGTTTCAATCAAATTATAAATGGTTAACATGATTACATTACTTATGTTTTTTTTAATAATGCTAATACTTGTAAATGTTGTCAGGTATTCATGATTGTAACTTATATTGATAACAAATCAAGTTCCTTTTATAGAACATGTGTATGTTATACCATATGGTTGGGCTATAAAAGCACCAAGTATTTGTTGTGTCAAGTGTTATATAACATAAATCTAGATTAACCATTTAACAAGTATAGTATTAAAAGTGAACAAGATAACAAATATAAAACATGTTAGTATCAAATATTAAGGTCCATATTAAATTTATACTATACTGATTTTTACACTATTAGTGTAACTTTTTACCTTGACATAATTAACTTATCTAAACATAATGGAGAAGAGAAATATAAATAAACAAAATAAGAACATAAATAAAATATAAGTTAACTAAGTAAAGAAAAAGAAATATAAAGTATAAATAAGAAATTAATGAAAGCAAAACTTAAGCATTACAAAAATATAAAGAAAGAGAGCAAGAACATGATCCTAATATGAAAATCAAAATGCTTAAATGCATGGCAAATGCCTTCTTTTAAGTGGGTGGCTACTTCTTGACTTGGTGACAATCCTTATCTTCTTGTTTGAACAAAATGTCATTGTTAACATCAGAATTTGAATAGATTGTCTTCCTGAAAGTTCTAGGAAATTGTTTCAATTTTTTTTTTAAGAAAAAGATAATTTGGTTTTTAGAGCAACATGATCTTCATCTAAAAACGAAGATGCCTAAATGCATGGAAAATACCTCCTTTTATAGGCCAAAATTTGAAACTATTGATTTGTTGACTAATTATTGAGTGGGAGACCACTTCTTGACTTAATGACAATCTTTATCTTCTTGTCTGAACAAAACATCATTACTAACATCAGAATTTGAACAGATTATCTTCATGAAAGTTCTAGGAAATTGTCTCAGCTTTTCAATAAAAAAAAAATGAGGTCATTTAGACCTCTAGAATTTGAGATAGGCTAAACATTGAACAGTGTCTAGACTGTATGATAAATTTTAACTTCTCCATTGTTGTTACAATTTGAACTTGAAAACAAATTTTTTGAATCTTGAACTCCCTTGAAAGTTTTAGGCCTATGTCTTAGCTTTCTATCCATATAGAGCAGAAACAAATCCAAGTTCTAGAGCTTCAAATATAAGCCAATGAATGAACAGTGTTCCAGTTCGAACTGAACCAACATCTCTTTTTTAAGCTTAGTGCTCTCATTTTACTTTCAATAGTTAATCACATAAATCAATCATTTGAATTGTGAGATATGCCTATATTTAAAATGAGCATTTACCATAAATTAAAACTATCTTATATTATTAGACTTATTATTATAAAACATGCTTAAATTAGGAATTTAATGATACTTTAAGTGCAATATGATGATGCAAAACCTTGATAAAAATACATTTTTTAATACTAATCACCTTGGCCAATATTTAGATATGTTTATAGAGTGCCAGGAAGTACTGATGAAAATCTCTTAAAATCTATGTTTGATTTGAAATAAATTTACAACCTATGAATTAAGAGATGGCTAAGATAGAAATCTAAGGAGATTCAATGTGTTTAAAAGCTTATTTTTCCCTTAGTATTTCATGTGTTTGTGACTCGTAAATCATAAAGAAGATAAACAAAAAAAAAACTAAGTTAGAAATTTAACAAAAATCAAGGAGCTTTAAAAGTTTATTTTTATCTTAGTATTTCATACTTTCATAACTCATAAACCATGAAACAAAAATTGAAATGTTCCCTATTATAATTGAGGCTTCTTTCAAGAATGTACAATTAAATTGTTCTAAATAACATTTTAGGAATAAATCTACTTTTATTGTTGCTATCCAATTTTTGACCTATGTTTTATTAAATTTTTAAAAATAAAAAAATAAAAAAAAATAAAAAATAATAATAAGGGTTTACATGTGGCGATAACATAGAGCATCAGGGTTAATATTAAGAAAACAATGTGTCAAGAAGATAATTACTGAATCATATATAATTACTGCAATATAAAATACCATAGATATATGATTTGATTCGTACTGGTTATGAAAAATAATTACTACAATATAAAATGCCATATATATAGGATTTGTTAGTGTTGATTATAGAAGATAATCTCTGCAATAATTATTGCAATATTTTTTTAAATAGTACATATAAGAATTTTCTATATAAATGAACCTACAGTCATATGCACTGGGGGAAGAAAAATTTACAAAAGGAGGTAAAAAGACAAGAAAAAAATAGGTGCAAACACCAAAAAAACAACCTCTAACCCTATCCTCTATAGCAAATGAGCCATAGGCCCACTCTTATCTAAAAAAACAAAGTAGCCACCTCCTTCCTTTTAAAAAGAAAGAAACCAGAGATATCTTTCTAGCCATACACTATCCTCTTTTTCCTCTCATCAACACAAACCTTTTTCCCTCACTAGAATCGGCTCCCTCTTTGGTTCACCCATTGCTCTCCCTCTCAGCCACAAGACAACAACCACATACTCCTTTCTCCTATCACAGCCCCATCTCTCTTTTCACAGACCTTCCCTTTTCCTCAACAAAGTTTTCCCTTCCTATTAGTCTAAAAAAATAGCTCATAGCCGCTTATCAACATAAATTTTCAGACTCTTTCTCGACCATCCACCTTCAGCCGCATGCTATCCTTTCCATCTCTATTCTCAAAACCAAAACAGATCTCCTATCTATCACCTGAGCAACAAGAAAACCAAAGCCTCGTCCTCTTTTTTTTTTGGCTTCTCCCTATCACCACCAGATTCTCCCCTATAGTCCAACAACCTCTCTTAAGATCAGCCAAAACTGTGAGCCACAAGCAGCGTCAAGAGCTTTGCTTCATATTCCAAACAGACAGTTCTTGTATGAGTCCTTACACTAGAATGTAGCCATCTCCAGCTTCAACAGCAGCGTCATCTTCAACCCCCGCAACCATCACTAACTCTCAACCCCTCAATCACTAGGAGCAGGTACTAGCCACAGCAACAATCCAATAATGCGACCAGTCTCGTCTCTACACTAGCAGCTAGTCCCAATCGTCTCCCTTGTCAATCTCTTCCCTATTACCAGCAATAGTTATGTTTTCTTCTCTGCACCGGGAGCAAGAAGCAGCAGAGGTGTGCGGTTATCACTAGTTATTACAATTCTTAAGCTATTTTGAGCACTCAAGCCAATAGCAATAGAGGGGATTTTCACTTCTTCCATAGTTTGCTCCTCTAGCAGCATCCTTCTCTTCCCTGTAGAGGCTGCACTGGTTGTAGTAACACCAAAGGGCCACCATTGAGACAATCATATTTCAGCCAGCAAACCTGTCTCTACTAGGAATAGCGAGGAGGGTCGTCCTTCGTGAGTAGCGCCCGACCGTCTCCCTACACTTCTTCTCCAGTTGCTGCCTTGCTAGGTAAGTCGTCTCTCTTCTCTTTTAGTTTTTTTACGTAAAGGATTTGGCACTGTGCAAAGGTAAATTAATTACCTTCGCACTATGTAGTGCATACATGAGTAATTCATGCATACAAGCTGCAACAATGCCCAACTGGGTCACTGGTTTGGGCCAGTAACTCGGTTAGGCTTGCTGGGTTCAGCCTAACCACATGGGCCAAGTGATTAGTACTTAAAAGTGCATTCTCATTAAGGATTTATGTCATCATATTGCACCTAAAGTATCATTAAATTCCCTAACAAAAGCATGTTTTATATTAGCAAGTCTAAAAATATAATATACCTTTAATTCATGGTAAATGTTCATCCTAAATGCAGGTCTATCACATAAATAAAAGGATTGATTGATGAGTTTAAGGATTGAAATTGAAAGGATAAAAAGAAGGCCAAACTTAGCAAAGTGTTGCTGGTGCATTCCAAACTCGAACACCGTTCAGTAATTTGATCATATCTAGAGCTGTAGATATCAGATTTAGGTCCATTTTATATCGATGGAAAGGTAAGACATAGACCTACAACTTTCATATGAAGTCAAAGACTCAGTTCTACCGTTTTCAAGCCCAAATCTTAGCAACAACGAAGACGTCGGAAGCTGTCCTGCAGCTCAAGCACTATTCGGTTTTTGGCTCATATCTTGAGTTCTAGAAGTCCAAATGAGCTCTGGTTTTTTTTTATGGAAAGCTGAGACAATTGCCCACAGATTCCACAATTCAGTTGGCTATAATTCTGATGTGAGCAATGACGTTTTGGCCAGCCAACAATATCAAAAATCAGCCCACAATATCAAAAAACCAGCAGCCATTAATGTCAAAAACCAGCCACCAAATCAATGGATGCCCACCAATTCTTCAATCAATCAATAGTTCTGAAACTTAGCCTATAAAAGGAGGCATTGTCCATGTATTTAGTCATATTAATTTTCAGATCAAAGTTATCTTCTTGCTTTCTCTCTACATCTTTGTAATGTTCAAGTTTTCTTTTATGCTATAGTAATCTCTTGTTTATGCTCTTTCATTTCCTTTCCTATACTTAGTTAGCTTATATTATGT
Organism: Populus euphratica; assembly: GCF_000495115.2. Lineage (NCBI taxonomy): Eukaryota > Viridiplantae > Streptophyta > Magnoliopsida > Malpighiales > Salicaceae > Populus > Populus euphratica. The sequence continues at coordinate 60,931 of NW_011500674.1, read as the reverse complement.
TTATGTTCTTATATTGTTTATTTGTGTTTTTCTCCTTCTTAATGTTTAGCTAAGTTAATTATGTCAAGGTGAAAAGGTTTTTCTAATGGTGTTAGAATAGGTATAATATAAACTCAACATGAGCTTTAAATGTTTATATCCAAGAAAGATTGTTATTAACATGTTTTATCTTTTTATCTTACTAATTCTTAATACCTTGCTTATTAAATGTTTAATTTAGATTTGTGTTGTATAATATTTGGTACATCAAATGCTTGATCTTTCATAGTTTTCGGCCGAAATCGTTATTATGATAGAAACTTGATTTGTTGTTAACATAAACTAGCAACATGAATGCTTGATGATATTTATAAGTATGGTATTACTTATATAAGATAATTAATATGATCATGTTAGTAATTTATAATGAGCTAATAACGAGAAATCATCCGATTAGAACCTCCTTTGTGTGTGGTTTCTAGTTGAGTAATAAAAAGAGTTTATATTATATTTATTTGAAATACCATTAGTGAATCCTATAACCTTGACATATGTTTTGTTATTGTTTAATCCTTACATCAATATCACATCCCAAAACTTTCTTCAACTCCTTTTCTGTTATTATTCTCTTTAAATCTTTTTCTTTATTTGTAATTTATATAATTCACCTCCCTGTGGTTCGACCCCGGTCTTGCCGGGTTATTTTACTTTGACACTCCTGCACTTGGGATAAGACATCAACTCTTTGATCGTGTCAGTTTGATACTAACATGTTTTATATTTGTTATCTTGTTCACTCTTTAATACTTTGCTTGTTAAATGATTAATCTTGATTTATGTTGTATAACACTTGGTACAACAAATGCTTGGCACTTTCATAGCCCATAATGTATGGTATAACCGACACCTGAGCTATGAAAGGAACTTGATTTGTTGTTAACATAAGTTATAATCATGAATGCTTGACGAGATTTACAAGTATTAGCATTAATTGAATAAGATGACTAATGTAATCATGTTAACAATATATAATCTGATTGGAACCTCCTTTGCGTGTGGTTTCCAATTCAATAATAAGAGTTTATACTATACTTGTTTGATATACCATTAGTGGAACCTCTAACCTTGACATTTGTTATTATTATTGTTTAATCCTTACATTAATATTTCATCTCTAAGTTCTCATCATCATCATCTTCTTTTTCTTCTCTTTCTTTATTATTATTATTATTATTATTATTATTATTACTTCTCTTTCTTTATTATTATTATTATTATTATTATTATTATTAGTACTAGTACTACTACTACTACTATTATTATTATTATTATTATTATTATTATTATTCTATTACTATTGGTGTTGTTGTTATTGTTGTTTTATAATTGTTGTTTATAATTTGTACAATTAACCTCCCTGTGGTTCGACCCCGGTCTTGCCGGGTTATTTATTACTTCGACACTCCTGCACTTGGGAGAAGACATCAATCTTTTCGTCGTGTCAACAATCATGGTTGGCTAAACTCTTTCTTGGATCTAAATCAAGGATAATGGTGATTGAGGTGAGTTCTTTAGGATATGAATGAATCTTAATGTTTATCTTCTCATTTTCTTCATGAATGATTTATTATTGCAAAGAAATTTTAGAAATCATTTAGGTAATGTTATAATCTTGAATTTTTATGCATAAACTTTAGTTTTGGTATAGAGATTACTTGATTCAATGTCTTACATAATATGAAAGTACTTGTTCATTATTAAGTAATAATTAATCTTCATCTTTCTAAACTTCATTGTAATATCTTCTGATCTAATATCACCATCGTTGATATTAGGTTGAGTTATCTTATATATGTTGAAGAAATCACCAATACATCACCATTAAAATTGATTTGTACCAAGACTTACTTTTTCTTGTCATTTAAAATCTATTTACACTTTTTCATCTTTGAAAACAAATCCATCAATTATTTTCAACCAAGTTATTGTTAATTTAATTTCTCTTGAGTTTTTTTTTGTTACCTAACTTAATTTCCAGATCTAGCTCTCTGTGGATATGACCTCAATCTTACCGAGTTAATTGCCACATCGCACACTCGTGCATTTGCGAGTTAAAACAAGCCGATCATAAAAAGCGGTAAAGCAATTTTGGCGCCGTTGCCGGGGAGCTAGCATGCAAAGGTAACAAATTTAGATTTGATTATTGGAAAAAAAAATTATATATAAAAAATCAATGGGCTGGTTTTACCGCCTCAAAAAAATTGAAAAAAAAAATCAAATGACTGGTTTTACCACCTCAAAAAAAATTGACCTCAACTTTTCGGATATTGGACTACTAATTGTTAGCTTTTGTTTGGTTCAACCATTTTTCTTTTGATGTTTATTCTAATTAGATTATAATATTTATTATTTATATTATAAGGCTGGTTTTACCGCCTCTTATTTATTTTATTTTATCTAGTTGTATTGTTGTTATTTTTTTTTGTACTTGGCTGGTATTACCGCCTCTTGTTTATTTTATTTTTTTTTTTGTTTTATTGTGATTATTTTTCTTGTATGTATTGTTTGAAGTACTTGGGTGGTATTACCGCCTATTTATTCTTGCTTGTTATAATTGTCTTTTAATGTTTATTATTGTTAATATTGCTTATTAGTTGAAGTGTGAATTTTCTAATTTGTTGTATTTTTATTTTTGAGCTATTACTTTATCTTGTACATTTCATTTACTTTTATTTGCAATCTTCTTTTTCCTTTTTCCTTTCTTTTCATATTCATATAATCGTTATATTATTATTATTTTTTCATCATGGGTAATGTTGAAGATATAGAGGGTGAAGGGAGTGTTCAAGGTAATGGACCTCCACAATTCAATGATCAACCTAATTTTCGAACTCTTAGAGAGTATCTTCACCCAACTAGACAAAGTACACCTTCGTGTATTATCTTGCCTCTGAACCAACAAGCTTTCAATTTGAAACCAGGCATGATCCAACTTCTTCCCACATATCATGGTATGGATTCTGAAAATCCATATATACATATTAAGGACTTTGAAGAGGTATGTAATACTTTTATTGATAGAACATGCACTGAAGAAACTATTCGGCTGAAATTATTCTCATTCTCTCTAAAGGATAAAGCCAAGATTTGGCTAAACTCCCTGCGTCCTAGGTCTATAGGTACATGGAGAGAAATGCAAGCTGAATTTTTCAAAAAAATACTTCCCCACTCATAGGACAACAACCTTACAATGTCAAATGATGAATTTTTCTTGTAGTCTAAATGAGTCATTTCACCAAGCTTGGGAAAGGTTCAAAGACTTGTTAAATGCATGCCCCCATCATAGTTTTGAGATGTGGAGGTTAGTGAGTTTCTTCTATGACTCTCTTACCACAGATTTTAAAAAGTTAGTGTCAACCATGTGTAATGGTGAGTTTTATGACAAAGAACCAAGTGAGGCCTTTGATTTTTTTGATCAATTGGCTGAAAACACAAAGCAATGAGAGACTTCTCTCCCAGTTCATGTTGAGTCTAGAAACACCATTTCTCATTCAAGTGGGAAGTTTCAATTGAAAGAGACTGATGACCTCAATGTTAGATTAACCTCATTGACTAGGAAAGTAGAGTCTCTTGAGATTAAAAAAGTGCATGTCATGAGTGAACAACAAGAGGAAAGTTGTGTTGTTTGTGAGAGCAAAGGGCATAGGACAACTGAATGTCCTACCATTCCAGCCTTTAAGAAAGTGCTATATGGCCAAACTTCTGATTCAAGTAATATTAGAAAGTCATTTCCAAACCAAGTAGGCAATCCCTACTCTAAGACCTATAATCCTGGATGGACGAACCACCCAAATTTTGGATGGAGAAATGAGGGCTCTTCAGTACCTCAAACATTTCAACCTCCACCCCAACCATTTCATGCTCCCACACATAACACATACCAACCACCTCATAAGAAATCCCTAGAGGATACTCTTCAACAATTCATACAAACGCAAAGAGGAATCAACAACAAAGCTTACAAATTCCAAGACCAAACCAATAGGACCTTAGATGACATTCGAAGTCAACTAACTAAGTTGACTCAATCACTAAGCATTCAAGAGAAGGGAAAAATCCCAACTCAACCAATGCCCAATCCTAGAGGTCAGGTACACATGAGTGAATCCTCACCTAGTGAACCTTCAAACCATGAACAAGTCCAAGCCATCACTACCCTTAAAAGTGGAAAGATTGTTGACAAAGGTATAGGTTTTAGGATTCCTAAAGGTATTGTGGAGGAGAAATCTAGAGAAAGTGAAGAGGGAATCAAAACACAAGTGACAAATAAGAGTTTGAGTGACAAAGAAGGCAAGATAAATGAGAAAGAGATGGGTGAGAAAGGAGATGATTCAAGAAAAATTGGAGTCAAAGTGAGTGATTTAGAATTTGTTCCTCGAGCACCATTTCCACAAAGGTTAGGGAAACCTAAACAAGATCTTATGAACTCAGAAATCTATGAATTGTTCAAATAAGTGAAAGTCAATATTCCACTCCTTGATGCAATTAAACAAGTTCCATCTTATGCAAAGTTTCTTAAGGATTTATGCACAGTCAAAAGGAGATTGAATATGAAAGAAAGAGCCTTTCTAATTGAACATGCTAGTGCCATCATCCAGTTTAAGACCCCTCCCAAATACAAAGATCCTAGTTGTCCTACCATTTCATGCATTATTGAAAGTCATAAGATAGATCAAGCTTTGTTGGATTTAGGAGCAAGTGTGAATTTAATACCCTACACTATTTACGAACAATTAGGTTTAGGAGAAATCAAGCCTACTCGAATCACCCTTCAATTAGCTGATAGGTCAATCAAGATTCTCAGGGGTATCGTTGAGGATGTGTTGGTCTAAGTAGATAAATTCTACTTTCCTGTTGATTTTGTAGTGTTAGACACCGCACCAATTCAAGGTTCTAATGCTCTCATCCCAGTCATTTTAGGAAGACCTTTCCTAGCTACATCCAATGCCTTAATTAACTGTAGGAATGGGGTGATGAAATTGTCTTTTGGGAATATGACTGTGGAGATGAACATATTCAATGTCTCCAAACAAATTGGGGAACATGAGGACATTAGAGAGGTAGATTTGATCCAAATAGTTTGTCAAGAACACTTTGAGAGAGTGTGGATCAAGGATCCATTGGAGAGAACTTTAATTCATAATGAAAGATTTTGTTCTTTGGAATATGTTGATGAGGAAGTAAGAGAACTCGAGACTTATCTAGATCCAATGCCTATTATATCAATAGGTTAATGGACCTCATCGTTTGAGCCTTTGATTTCACCCCATGTGAAAGTAAAGGCATCTCTTGTCCAGCCTTATAAACCAGAAAGGAAGCCTTTACCGAGTGATCTTAAGTATGCATTTCTAGGGGAAGATGAATCATATCCTATTGTGATCTCATCAAAACTTAGCATAGAGCAAGAACAAAAACTTTTGAGAGTGGTGAGAAAACACAAGAAAGCAATTGGGTGGAAAATTACTGACTTGAAAGGAATTAGCCCTCTTTTATGTACACATAGAATCTATTTTGAAGAAGAGGCTAAATCTGTGAGGCAAATGCAAAGACGATTGAACCCAAACATGAAGGAAGTAGTGAGAGGTGAAGTGCTTAAGCTACTTGATGCAGGTATCATTTACCCTATTGCAAACTCAAAATGGGTTAGTCTAACCCAAGTTGTCCCTAAAAAATCTGAAGTCACGGTAGTAAAGAATGAAAATAATGAGCTGGTACCAACTAGAATCCAAACTGGATGGCGTATGTGCATTGATTATCGTAAATTAAACATGGTGACTAGGAAGGACCATTTTCCGCTTCCATTTTTAGATCAAGTGCTTGAAAGAGTAGCTGGAAGAGCTTTCTATTGTTTTCTTGATGGATACTCAGGTTACAACCAAATTGAGATTTCTTTAGAAGACCAAGAAAAAACCACTTTCACTTGTCCTTTTGGTACATATGCTTATAGAAGAATGCCTATTGGTTTGTGTAATGCACCAACCACTTTTCAAAGGTGTATGATGAGTATCGTTAGTGACATGGTGGAAATTTTTTTGGAAGTTTTCATGGATGATTTTTCAGTTTATGGGGATTCTTATGAGTTATGTCTAATGCATTTAGAAAAAGTCCTTGAAAGATGTGAAGAGCGCAATCTTGTACTTAATTGGGAGAAATGTCATTTTATGATGACACATGGCATTGTCTTAGGTCACATTGTCTCTTCAAAAGGAATAGAGGTAGATAAGTCAAAAGTGGAAATCATTCAAAAATTACCTACCCCTAGGATTGTGAAAGATGTGAGATCCTTTTTAGGACATGCTGGTTTTTATCGAAGATTCATTCATTCTTTTAGTACCATTGCCAAACCATTGTGTAACTTGTTGTCACAAGATGTCCAATTTGATTGGACATCAAAATGTCAAGAAGCTTTTGAAAAGCTTAAAGGGTTGTTGACAACTGCACCAATTATGCAAGCTCCTGATTGGTCTTTACCATTTGAACTGATGTGTGATGCTAGTGATTTTGCGGTTGGGGCTGTTTTAGGGCAAAGAAAAGATAAGAAACCTTATGTCATATATTATGCTAGCAAGACTTTGAATGATGCTCAATTGAATTACACTACAACTGAAAAAGAACTCTTAGCTGTGGTTTTTGCATTAGACAAGTTTAGGTCTTATTGGGTTGGATCTCTTGTTATTGTTTTCACTGATCATACAGCATTGAAATATTTGCTCACAAAACAAGATGCCAAACCACGTTTGATTCGATGGATCCTCCTACTCCAAGAGTTTAACCTTGAAATTCGAGATAAAAAGGGAGTAGAGAATGTAGTGGCTGATCATTTGTCTCGTCTTTCAAGCTATGAGACCATAATTGATGAATCTCCAATAAATGAACTCTTTGCTGATGAAAATTTATTTTGTACAGGTACTGTCTCCTACATTGGTTCTCCATGGTATGCTGACATAGCAAATTACCTAGCCACAAGTCAGATTCCTTCTCATTGGTCTAAACTTGACAAACAAAAATTCTTGCGCAATGTGCGCACTTTTTTTTGGGATGACCCCTACCTATTTAAATACTGTCCTGACCAAATTATTAGGTGGTGCATCCTTGATCATGAAATTCTAAGTGTCATTAATTTTTGTCATGCATTAACCTGTGGTGGGCATTTCTCTTCCAAGAAAACCATTGCCAAAATCTTGCAGTGTGGTTTTTATTGGCCCACCATGTTTAAAGATGTTCATGCCTTCTGTGTTGCATGTGACCGATGCCAACGACTAGGTAGCCTCACTAGGCGTAACATGATGCCCCTTAACCCCATCCTTGTTTTGGAAATATTTGATTGTTGGGGGATTGATTTCATGGGACCTTTTCCAAGTTCATTTGGTTACCAATTCATCCTTGTAGCTGTTGATTATGTGTCTAAATAGGTGGAGGCCATTGCATCTCGAACCAATGACCATCGAGTTGTGGTCAAATTCTTGAAAGAAAATATTTTCTCTCGTTTTGGCATGCCCCGGGCTATAATTAGTGATGGGGAAAAATATTTTTGTAACAAACCTGTTGGGATTTTAATGAGAAAATATGGTGTAATTCACAAGGTCAGTATCCCCTATCACCCACAGACTAGTGGCCAAGCTGAGTTAGCAAATAAGAAGATCAAGAACATTTTAGAGAAAACAGTCAATCCAAACCGTAAAGATTGGTCCCTACGACTAGTTGATGCTTTGTGGGCATATCACACTGCTTATAAGACCTCTTTAGGAATGTCTCCTTATAGGCTAGTTTATGGAAAGCCTTGTCATCTCCCTGTTGAGATTGAGCACCGTGCATATTGGGCCATTCGGCAATTCAAAGACAATGAAAACGAGGTTGGCAAAAATAGAAAGCTTCAATTGGATGAATTAGAGGAGCTGAGAAATGATGCATTTGAAAATGCAAAAATTTCAAAACATAAGATGAAAACTTTGCATAATAAACATATTCTTAGAAAATCCTTTCATGTTGGTCAAAAGGTTCTCTTGTATAATTCACGATTACATCTCTTTCCTGGGAAGTTGAGGACAAAATGGATTGGTCCATTTGTGATTAAATCCATCTCTGAGCATGGTGCATTTGAGGTAAAAAATCCTAAGAATGGAAATATTTTCAAAGTAAATGGTCATCGATTGAAACCTTATCTTGAAAACGTTGTGGCTGAAGTTGAGACATTGGATCTTAAAGATCTAATACCATTGTAGTATTAGAAGTAATGAGTTTTTATTTTTTTTATTTTTTTTTTCATTTTTATTTTTTTTCATTTTTATTTTTTTCTTCTTTATTCCATCTCTTATATTTTCTTGTTCATGTATTTGGGACAATGCATTATTTTAAGTTGGGGGGTGTGAGGTTCTTTATTTTCAAAAAAAGAAAACATCAATGTTTTCTTTTAGTTGTGATATGCAGGTTAAAAAAAAATCAAGCAAGAAGTCAGCTCATGCCCAATTCAATCAGACATTCATCCTTGAAAACAGAAGGGGAGTAACAATTTTCTAATCTTTATACTTTTCTTCTCTTTCTCTTTTACATTGAGGATAATGTAAAACTTAATTTTAGATATTTCATTATATTGAATGCTTGAGATAACCATGCTTGTTAAAAAAAAAAAAACTTGCATTCGTATGTGAATGAGACTTGTTTAGGATATCATTACATTTTTGGATTCATTATTATGTTGAACATTGCATGCTTTAATTTGGGATAGACAATATCTTATAAAGCAAGATATAGCATACTTTTTTTAAGATTACTAAAGTACATCTTTCCTTGTAAAAGTTGTGTGAGTTGTGTGATTATGCATGAAAGATGAGTATGATGTTTTACTTGTGATTATCCTTTTTGATCCAGTCCTAAACAAGGTTTAAGTAAATAGAGTAATAATTATTACACAAATAAATAAATAAATGTGTACAAAGTTCTATCTACTCCAATGTTTTGAGTTGCTCAGTAACTAGGGGTATTCATCACAAATGTTTATCTTTACGTCAAACGGCAGCTTAAAATATGAGTATGCAAAGCACTTTAAGTTTGTGACTTTGTGAGTAACCGGGTGCATTCATCACAAATGTTTGTATTCGCGTCAAAAGGGAAGTGACTACTTAAAGACAAAGAATAAATCATATCTTCAAAAAAAAAAAAGAAAAAAAAATATAGATATTTCTCTAGTTTGCTACCTTGTTTGTGTTGGTGAGCAGGGAAGATTACAAGTTGAGTTTTCGTATGAATCAATTATGTTGGTTGCACGATAAATATGACTGAATTTGGAAATTTTGTATGGATGTTTGATGTAGAGAATGTGAGTATGCTTATTTTTCTTTATTTGCTATTGTGTACACTAAGTTAAAGATACCAATGTTTGCATGATAGGTCCTTTAAGGGTGATGAAACGAGCCTAATTATGATTGTTATTATTCTTTTTATTTCAAAGGTTTTATGTTTTGTTTTGCTTGAGGACTAGCAAAATCTAAGTTGGGGGGTATGATTGTGCATCAAAAATGTCATTAAGTCTCTTATTTTACATATGTATTTATTGTTTTTATTTGGTTTTTTTTATAATAATTGATGTGCTTTTCAGTAATGAAGTTTATTTTAATGTTTCGATAGGTTTTTGGAGCTTAAATGAATTAATTCAGGAAATTCAACGTCGGAATTCAGAACAAAGAATTTAAGAGACATTTAGTTGAAGATTGAAGCAAATCTTGGTTCAAATAAGTGCTCCAAATTTGTCCCAAAAATCAATTTTATTCCAATTCTAGAAAAGAATATCATATGATCTATTTTAAGCCCAAACTTGCATTATGTTGTGTGCAAACTTCAACCATTAAACACTCAAGGTTTCAATGTCAATCTTAACCCAAATAATAGGTATATTTGTATACTTATTTGATGCTTAAATTCAGCCCCAAATCAGCACCAAATCAACCCCAAATCAACCTTCAAATAAGCCCAAATACAATCCATGATCTTACATGTCCACACAACAACAATTGATTTATTTTGGGTAATCCATTGATCCAAGAAGGCAAGCACATGGATGGAAAGCTGGAGGGGACATTTTTACATTATTTTGGGTAAAAAAGAAGAAAGAGATAGCTCATAAATGAGGAAGAAAAACGTGCACCAAAGTGGTTGTAAAGTTGTCCTGATTTGATTTTTCAGAACACTTTTCGGTGTTTTGCCCATAAATTTTGACTCAGGTTTCCAAATGAGTTGTTCTTTAATAATATGGAAAGGTGACAGAATTTCCTATAAATATGTCTCTAATAGACATCTCGAGAGGAGGCTTCTAAGAGGGTCCAATTGCTGTCCAAAGTTAGAGTCAGATTTATATCCGAATTTTTTCTAAAATTATGTTGTGTTCTTCTTTATAGATTTCGGTTCTTTAGTTTGTAAAACTTATTATTTCAGTTTGATTCAAGTTGTTTCATGTTTATTGAAGTGTTCTTATATACAATCATGGTTGGCTAAACTCTTTCTTGGATCCAAATCAAGTATAATGGTGATTGAGGTGAGTTATTTAGGATATGAATGAATCTTAATGTTTATCTTCTCATTTTCTTCATGAATGATTTATTATTGCAAAGAAATTTTAGAAATCATTTAGGTAATGTTATAATCTTGAATTTCTATGCACAAACTTTAGTTTTGGTATACAGATTGCTTCATTCAATGTCTTACTTAATATGAAAGTACTTGTTCATTCTTAAGTGATAATCAATCTTCATCTTTCTAAACTTCATTGTAATATCTTCCGATCTAATATCACCATCGTTGATATTAGGTTGAGTTATAGTAGTAGTAATATTAATAATAATAATAAAGAAAGAGAAGAAGAAGAAGATGATGAGAACTTGGAGATGGAAAATTAATGTAAGGATTAAACAATAATAATAACAAATGTCAAGGTTAGAGGTTCCACTAATGGTATGTCAAACAAGTATAGTATAAACTCTTATTATTCAATTGAAAACCACATATAAAGGAGGTTCCAATCAGATTATAGATTGTTAACATGATTACATTAGTCATCTTATTCGAATAATGTTAATACTTGTAAATCTCGTCAAGCATTCATGATTATAACTTATGTTAACAACAAATCAAGTTCCTTTCATAGCTTAGGTGTCGGTTATACCATACAGTATGAGCTATGAAAGTGCCAAGCATTTGTTGTACCAAGTGTTATACAACATAAATCAAGATTAGTCATTTAACAAGCAAAGTATTAAAGAGTGAACAAGATAACAAATACAAAACATGTTGGTATCAAACATTAAAGTCCATATTGAGTTTACATTATACTTATTCTTATACCATTAATGGAACCTTTTCATCTTGACATAATAAACTTAGCTAAACATAATGCAAGAAAGAAAAATAAATAAACAAAATAAGAACATAAATAAGATAAGAGTTAACTAAGTAAAGGAAAGGAAATGAAAGGCATAAACTTGATATTAATGAAAGCAAAGTATAAACATTACAAAAAATACAAAGAGAGAAAGCAAGAGCATTATCTTGATCTAGAAACCAAGATGCATAAATGCATGGCAAATGCCTCCTTTTATAGGCCAAAATTGGGAACTATTGATTTGATGACTAATTGATGAGTGGGTGACCAACTCTTGACTTGGTGACAATCCTTATCTTCTCTTGTCTTCCCAAAACGTCATTGATAACGTCAAAATTGGAGCCACTTGAAAACATACAAGTTGTAGGAAATTATCTCAGCTTTCTTGTGTAAAACATTCAGGTCATTTGGACTTCTACAACTCCAGATACGGGCAAACAGTAAACAGTGCTCGGGCTAGAAGACAGATTCAGACTTCTTTTGTTGTTGCTACAATTTGGACTTAAAAATGGTCTTTCTAAGTCTTGGGCTCCATATGAAAGTTGTAGGTCTATCTCTTACCTTTCCATCCATATAAAGTAGACCTAAATCTAAGATCTACAACTCCGTATATGACCTAATTACCGAACAGTGTTCCAGTTTGGATTGCACCGACATCTCTTTTCTAAGTTTGGCCATCTCTTTGTCCTTTCAATTTCAGTTCTTAAATTCATCAATCAATCCTTTTATTTATGTGATAGGCCTGCATTTAAAATGAACATTTACCATAAATTAAAGGTACCTTATATTATTACAAAACATGTTTTAGTTAAGGAGTTATTGATAGTTCGAGTGCAAAATAATATATAATAATAATAATAATAATAATAATAATAATAGTAGTAGTAGTAGTACCATAAAACCTTGATAAAAATGCACTTTTAAGTAATAATCACACCCCCCAACTAGCTTATTACTAGTCCCTAGTAATCAAAGCGTTAAAATAAAAAAAACAATTTGTACATTCCACAAAGTAAGGTATTCATCATTCAACTTCCATTAATCTATCTAGATAAACAAACTCTCATTAAATTTATATATCTACTCAATAACTCTTAAACAAGATATTAATAAACCTTTCTTTTGTGCTAATGTTTAAGGTTAACTTGGGTTGGGATTATTATTTTTTTCTCTTTTTTTATTTTATTTTTATTTTTATTTTTTATTTATTAATATATATACATATAACTTAAAACACCATGCATCATTAACCCATGTAACGAGCTTTCGACTAATGACTCCCAAACCAGTTGGTCTTAGGGCATTAGATGTTGAGACACCCCTACGAGCTTAGTAACTCGGGTCGCAAATACTGATACATAGATAGTGCAATGTTTGATTCCCTTAAGCTTTTCTCCTCAACCCATGTAACACGCATTGGGTCAATAGCTCCCAAGTTAGTTGACTTTAAGGTATTAGGTGTTAAAACACCCCTTTGGGGTTAATTGCTTAGGTTTGGGAAGCTACGAAACCAAACTTATCTACATTTTTATTATCATCATCATTTTTCTTCTTCTTCTTTTTTTTTGTTTTTTTTGTTTTTATTTCAAATTATATACTATCCCTTTCCCTTAGTTGTTACCTTTAACAAAAGAACATAAATAATATAATAATCAAATGTGCAACCCACAATCATATGTTAAAGTGTGTGTGTGTGTGTAAATTAAGGTTTAAGAATACATGTTAAATAAGTATATGAGTAGTATTATGATAGACCTTATTAAGAATGGTTACTAAGATGCGTCTCAAGAGTTATAAAAAGATCTCCTTTACTCTATCATCATAGTAACAACAATTTTGCACATGCTTTATGAAATAGAAAACACAGTTAGTTAATTTTTTTTTTAGCTACTACCCTCTCCCCCTAACCAAAACGAGACATTGTCCTCAATGTTCTAAGGTAGAAAGATAGAGTATAGAAGATATCACCTGAAATGACGAACATTGACAAACCTGAAACACATTGAAACAAAAATAAGAAATAACAAAACACAATAATAAAAAAATTACAAATAAAGACTCAAATCTAATCTAAGCTTTTCACGGCTTTTCTTAGATGACCAATTTATGCAACTCATGGAGGGATCAATTACAGGAATGAAACATTGTAGTTGGTCAATCAATTGTTCAGTAGTAGCAGTAGAGATTATGATTTGTCGTGCAGAAGATGTTAGAAATTCATGTTCCACAACATAATTAAGAAAAGACAACAATTTATCATAATAACCATTAACATTTAACAAACCTATGGGTTTATAGTGAATATACAGTTGGGCCCAAGAGGAAATATGGAAGATCTCTTCCAATGTGCCTAGACCACCTCGTAAAGCAATGAAGGCATCAGCATGGTTAAACATTGCATTCATTCGAGCCGACATTGTGGAGACCTGAAGTTCCTCTCCAATTGTTTTTCCAATGATGTCTCCTTGTACTAAAGCTTCGGGGACGACCCTCAAAACTTGACTACCTCCTAAAAATACAGCTATTGGCACACCTCTCATTAACCCAATATTGCCTTCCCTATACACTAAATGAATCTTTCTCTCAGCTAGCACCTGACCAAGATGATTTGCTGATTCTAAAAACTCCTTTTCTTTTCCAAGACTAGATCCACCAAAAACACAAATATTTTGTATGTGATGACCTGAGGAACTTGCCATTTCTACACACTTCTATATGTATTGAATGTATGGGTTGAGTAGAAATGAAAGGAAGGAAGAGAGGATTTTATAGATGAGAAATTAAAAAGACAATCATACCACCTATATGTAGGTCAGCTGGAGTCTCACACACTCTCTCTCTATCTTTATTTATTTATTTATTTTTGAAAAAGTATGTGTATGTACAGGTAGTTGTGATTGTGACTCACATCTTTTCTTGGTTTTACATCCAAGAACGGTTTCAACGCCCTCTATGGTCGGGGATAGGCTTCCCATTCAGTTTTCTTAAAAACTAGCAATCAAGTTCTTTTTTAGTTAGATTCCCAAGACTAAGTAGATCATGTTCTTTATAAAAATAGGACCATAAATCATGAATTGCACAATGCGCATGTTCAATAGGATATGTCTCAAAAGTCAATAAAATATTATCTAAAGATTCCTTATGTTTTGAAATGAATCCTGACTTTTGATAATTTTCACAAGCTTTGCAATATACATGTGAGTCCTTGAACATAGTGGACCAATAAAATCCACCTTGTAAGATTTTTGTTGTTGTCTTTCTTGATGAGAAATGACCCCCACATGCCTTAGAATGACAAGATTGAATGACATTACTTACCTCATTATCAGGAATGCATATTTGAAATAGTTGATCAGGACAATATTTGAATAAGTAAGGGTCATCCCAATAAAATTTTTCCACGTCGCTCAAAAATTTTCTTTTATCTTTTATACTCCAATGAGTTGGCAAAAATCCTGAAGTAAGAAAATTGAGATTTTTATCATACCAAGGCATTGGACTAAGAGAAAGTAAGGATTTGTTAGGAAAGTAATCATCGATTGGTGTGATGTCAGATGTCGAATCTGTTGTCACTTTTGACAAAAGTTCTGCATCAACATTTTCGGTGCGTTTTTCATCCATGATTTTTTCCTCAGAATAAATCATTTGCAAATCTTCAGATTCATTCAACTCATTTTTACTTAAAGTAGATTCAAGTTGTTCATAAACTAATTCATCAATATGATCTACTTTTTGTAAATCATTATCATCTCCAGGTTGCTTGCAAATGTTGAAAATATTCATCTCCAACATCATGTTTCCAAATGATAGCTTTATCAATCCATTCCTATAATTAATCAATGCATTACAAGTTGCAAGAAACGAACGTCCTACAATAACAGGAAATGAATTACATGCTTCAACAGGTTGTATGTCCAAGATAATAAAATCCACAGGATAAATGAATTTATCGACTTGTACTAACACATCTTCAATTATTCCTCTAGGCATTTTTACAGATCTATCGGCAAATAAAAGAGTTATAGAAGTTGGTTTTAAATCACCTAAATTAAGACTCTAAAAAACTAAATATGGAAGTAAATTCACACTAGCTCCAAGATCAAGTAAGGCTCTTTCAATTTTATGTTCTCCAATAAAGCAAGAAATTGTAGGACAACCAAGGTCTTTATATTTCAAAGCATTATTGTTCTGAAGAATGACACTTACTTGTTCGGCGAAAAAGGCTTTCTTTTTCATATTCAGTTTCCTCTTCACTGTGTATAGATCTTTCAAAAATTTAGCATAGGAAGGAATCTGTTTAATAGCATCCAACAAAGGTATATTGATCCTTACCTGTTTGAAAGATTCAAAAATTTCAGAGTTGTGATTGACTTTCCTTTATTTGGTCATGGCTTGCGGAAATGGAAATGCTGGTAGGGATTCAATCTTTTCTTTGCCAATTTCATATTCAACCCCTTCCTTAACCTCAAAGATTGACTCATCATCTTTCTCACAAGGTTCAAGAGTGGGTTTTTCAATAACCTTACCACTGTGAAGAGTAGTGACTGATTTGACTTGATCCATGTGTTGGCTTCCAGAACTACTTGCATTTACATTGTATTGCCCCTTAGGATTTTGTTGTGGTTGAGATGGAAACTTACCTATCTCTTGGAAACTGAGAGCAGATGTCAATTTTGCCTATCTCTAGGTGTTAACCCTTCATAAAACTGTGAAACCAATCTCCATATTTTAAAACCATGATAAGGGCAAGTATTAAGCAAGTCTTGATACCTATCCCAACATTAGTAAAATGTTTCTCCTGGTTTTTGAGTAAAAGTGGTGATTTGTCTTTTAAAAGAGTTTGTTCTGTGAGATGGGAAAAACTTCTTTAAAAACTGCTGTTGCATTTCATCCCAAGCACGAATGAATCCTGGTCTCAAATTTTGTAGCCATGTTTTAGCTTTATCTTTTAATGAAAAAGGAAAAAGCTTTAATCTGATGGTGTTCATGCTATAATTTGAATCATTATATGTGTTACAAACCTCCTCAAATTCCTTCAATACAAGTATGGATTTTCCAATTCTAAGCCATGAAAAGAAGGTAAAAGTTGAATAAAATGAGATGCATTAAGAGAAAAAACTATGCATGATGGTGTACTTGTTCTTGTGGGATTCATGGGGTTTCTAAGTGTTCTAGCATGATTATTCTCATTATTCTCATTATGAAGTGATTGATTATCTTCTTCGGCTATATTTTCTGAAAATGATGAGGATACCCTACAAAGTCTACCAGTTGATGTACGTGACCACACTCTCATGCATATGTAGGAATAAAATAAGAGGAAGAAGAAAACAAAACAAAAAGAAACAAAACAAAAGTTAATTATATAGTTATAAAATAAGAGGAAGAAGAAAACAAAAAGAAACAAAACAAAACAAAACAAAGTTATATACAATAAAAGTGAAAAGAGAAAATAAAATAAATACTATAGTTTGTACAAGAACTTACCTCCCCGGCAACGACGTCAAAAACTTGACATGACTAAAAGATTGATGTCTTCTCCCAATTGTAGGAATGTCGAAGTAATAAATAACCCGGCAAGACCAGTGTCGAACCATAGGGAAGTTAATTATATAAATTATAGATAACAATAATACAACAACAATAACAATAATAATAGTAGTAGTAGTAGTAGTAGTAGTAGTAGTAGTAATACTAATAATAATAGTAATAATAATAATAATAATAATAAAGAAAAAGAAGGAGAAGAAGAAGAAAAAGATAAGAACTTTGAGATGGAATATTAATGTAAGGATTAAACAATGAATAGAAGAAGAAGAAGAAGATGAGAACTTTGAGATGGAATATTAATGTAACGATTAAACAATGATAATAACAAATGTCAAGGTTAGAGGTTCCACTAATGGTATATCAAACAAGTATAGTATAAACTCTTATTATTGAATTGGAAACCACACACAAAGGAGGTTCCATTCTGATTATAGATTGTTAACATGATTACATTAGTCATCTTATTCAATTAATGCTAATACTTGTAAATCTCGTCAAGCATTCATGATTATAACTTATGTTAACAACAAATCAAGTTCCTTTCATAGCTTAGGTGTCAGTTATACCATACAGTAAGGGCAATGAGAGTGCCAAGGATTTGTTGTACCAAGTGTTATACAACATAAATCAAGATTAGTTATTTAACAAGCAAAGTATTAAAGAGTGAACAAGATAATAAATACAAAACATGTTGGTATCGAACATTAAAGTCCATATTGAGTATACATTATACTTATTCTTACACCATTAACGCAACCTTTTCACCTTGACATAATAAACTTAGATAAACATAATAAAAGAAAGAAAAATAAACAAACAAAATAAGAACATAAATAAGATAAGAGTTAACTAAGTAAAGGAAAGGAAATGAAAGGCATAAACTTGATATTAATGAAAGCAAAGTATAAACATTACAAAAAATACAAAGAGAGAAAGCAAGAGCATTATCTTGATCTAGAAACCAAGATGCATAAATGCATGGCAAATGCCTCCTTTTATAGGCCAAAATTGGGAACTATTGATTTGATGACTAATTGATGAGTGGGTGACCAACTCTTGACTTGGTGACAATCCTTATCTTCTCTTGTCTTCCCAAAATGTTATTGATAATGTCAATATTGGAGCCACTTGAAAACATACAAGTTATAGGAAATTATCTCAATTTTCTTGTGTAAAACATTCAGGTCATTTGAACTTCTAGAACTCCAGATATGGGCTAAACACTAAACAGTGCTCGGGCTGCAAGACAGATTCAGACTTTTTTGTTGTTGCTATAATTTGGACTTAAAAATAGCCTTTTTAAGTCTTTGGCTCCATATAAAAGTTGTAAGCCTATGTCTTACCTTTCCATCCATATAAAGTAAATTTAAATCCGAGATCTACAACTCTAGATATGAACCAATTACCAAATAGTGTTCTAGTTTCGATTGCACCAACATCTCTTTTCTAAGTTTGGCCATCTCTTTATCCTTTCAATTTCAGTTCTTAAATTCATCAATCAATCAATCCTTTCATTTATGTGATAGGCCTTCATTTAAAATAAACATTTACCACAAATTAAAGGTATCTTATATTATTATAAAACATACTTTAGTTAAGGAGTTATTGATACTTCAAGTGCAAAATGATGACATAAAACCTTGATAAAAATGCACTTTTAAGTACTAATCATGAAATAACATCTATTTTGGCTTTACCAACCTTTAATCCATGTAAAGATATAACATGCCTAAGAACTATTCCTTGTTCTACATTAAAATAACACTTTTCATAGTTCAAGACAAGGTTAGTTTTAATACACCTTTTCATGATCAAAGATAAATTTTCTAGACACTTATCAAAAGAATCACCATATACCGTGAAATCATCCATGAAAACCTCAATTATTCTTTTAATATAGTCAGAAAAAATACCCATCATGCATCTTTGAAAAGTTACAGGTGCATTATAGAGACTAAAGGGCATTCTTCTATATGTATATGTACCGAATGGACATGTAAATGTAGTCTTTTCTTGATTTTCAGGATTAATAACAATTTGATTATATCCACTATATCCATCAAGAAAGCAATAAAAAGACTTACCTGTTAGGCGTTCAAGCATTTGGTCCATGAATGGTAATGGAAAATGATCTTTACGTGTAGCAAGATTTAGCTTTCTGTAATGAACACACATTCTCTATCCACTCGAGATGCGAGTAGGGATGAGTTCATCATTTTTGTTTTTCACCAACGTGATTCTAGTCTTTTTAGGCACCATATGGATTGGTGCCAGCCATTTACTATCCATGATAGGATAAATGACTCCTGCATCTAACAGTTTTAAAATTTCAGCTTTCACTACCTCCATCATATGCGGGTTCAACCTCCTTTGCATTTCCCTTGTTGGTTTTGCATTGTCCTCCAATAGTATATGATGCATACATATTGAGGGACTAATGCCCTTAATGTCGGCTAAAGTCCATGATGTAACCATATCAAGAGCTAAGTATGGGGGTATTTGATGTAACCATTTTATTCGATAGTTTCAACCACATTTACCTAATGTTTTGTCCATGTTTTATATGTAAAATGCCTTGATATTCTTTGTTTTATATTTTGAAGGCACTTTTGGATGAAAAATGCAAAAAAGAGTAAATTGGAGATAATTAGCAGATTTGACGTTTAGTCGATGTTTTGTGTAGAGCGTGAGTTCTAGAGATCGAAATGAAGTGATTCTAATGGAACTAAAAAGATAACATCGATACCTTTCTGGAAATGTAATGCAAGAAAAATAAAAAAATAACAATCATGGAAATCACATCCTTCAAACTTAAATCTTGCATTCTACCATTGTTGACCTTTGTCTATTCAAAATTCAATATATGGAGCTATAGAAGTCCAATTTATGCAAACTTAATTTTTTTGGATTCCTGACTCAAATTTCTGTAAACGCTCCAAATTTCAGCCAAAACAAATCTCATATGAGGGAGATCTGATTTCTCAAAGATGACAACTGAATTCTGCCAACAATCAGGTTTCGTGAAGAAATGAGTCCAAATTACGTTTTGAAACTTCTAAACCATCATCCAAGTTTTTATATAAGTAATTTAGCTCCTCTAAGTCAAAGCTTAAAGATTTCATGCAAGTCTATTTCTCCTTTTTAGGGAAAATAGTTATTGAAGTACTTAAATATAAATTGTCAACTTAAGGGAGGACTACTTTGTAAATTAGGAACTAGGGTTTCTTAGCATATAAAAAGAAAGAGAGAGGGGAGAGAAGGGGCAGCAGCTAGAAGTTAAGAAACACAAATTCTCTCATCTACAAACCCAAAAAAATCATGCTCTCTTCATTCTTTAAGAGTAATTGTTCAATAGTTATGCAAGGCTAAGCTCTTTTCTTGGTTGCAAGGACACAACAAACCTTCGGATTTCAAGAACCATGAGATTTATTCTTCCTTTTATTTTTAGTTTATATTATGAATGAGTATGATTGTTTTTCAATGCATATTTTCTATGATTGTTGTAACCATGAGATTTATTCTTCCTTTTATTTTTAATTTATATTATGAATGAGTATGATTGTTTTTCTATGCATATTTTCTATGATTGTTGTTGATAATTGCTAGAGCGGAACTCTAAGTTATTATTGTGAACAATTTATTACTAAGTTTGATATCAAAATCGGAGTTGTGATGTATGAACCTGTGAAGCAACTAAGCTTGATAATTGTGGCGGAACTACATTATTAAACTTAGGGAGAACACTCAAATATCTAGTTCTTAGGGCTGCCATTGAACTAAATCATTAATGCGGATATTGTGATTGTTTGTTGGTTAGGGTTAGTTATACGGCGGATCCGTTAATTAACCAACATTAAGGAAAGATAAAAATTTAGAATATAAATTGTAGTTTTGTTTCAAGGATCGGTTCTAATTTTTGTTGGTGGATGTGTGCTTACAACCAAGGTTTGTTTTCTTGATAAATTTTGATTTCAATTGATTTTGTTTGCTAGTTTAATTTCTTCCATAGTTTAGATCATCACAAATCAAAAACCCCCCAATTGCGTAACGTATAGCATAAAAATATAAACTAAATCTTCCTTATGGGATCGACCCCTTGCTTGCTCTATACTATCTTGTGTGTTGTGTTTTAAGTTAGGGTAGTTAATTTGTACGACCACGACATCGTAACAAATTTTGGCGCCTTTGCCGGGGAAGTAATTTTAGTTGATTCTTGTGCTTGTACTGTTATTTTTATTTGTTGTGATTGATATTTATATTTCTGAAAAAAAAAAACAAAGAAACAGAATTTTTTTTGCTTGCGGCGGTACTGTTCACTTGCGGTAGCAGTACTGTTTAAAACAGAATTGTTTGTGGAATTAGGTTTCAACTTTTCTTTTCATGAAGGAAAACGATGTTCTGAACAAGACTAGTAATTAATTACTAACCACCCTATTGAGGCCAAATTCCACTGTTTACTAAGGTTTTTAGACAATTTTAGTTTTCTAGTGTAGGATTTTCGTACAATTTACATTGTTTTTTATCTTTTGTGTGGTTGGTTTCTTTTGAGTTTTCTTGATGATTTATGCCAGTAACACGTTCTACTAATCAAAGTCAAGTGCAGTTGGATCTTCAAATAGACAAAACTTTACGCAGGTTACGAAAGGAAGCTCACCTTAACACCATGGCTATTGCACGACAACAAACACTCAAGGAGCTTGCTACTCCTAACATGGAAAATGAGCCACTAAGCATAAACATCGACAATAATGTAAACTTTGAGCTCAAATCTGGTTTTATACATTTGTTACCAACATTTAATGGTCTTGTAGGAGAAGACCCTCATACTCATCTCAAGGAGTTCCATATAGTTTGTGTTGGCATGAAACCGAATGGAGTTGATGAAGAACAAGTTAAGTTGAAAGCTTTCCCTTTCTCTTTAAAAGGGGCAGCAAAGGCATGGCTTTTTTCTATTCTCTCAGGATCTATTGGAACTTAGAATGCCATGAAGAAGATTTTCCTTGAGAAGTATTTCCCAACATCTCGAGTTGCCAACATAAGGAAAGAAATATGTGGGATTCGATAATCACATTGTCTAAGTATTGGGAAAGATTTGAGCAACTATGCATTCAATGCCCTCATCATCAAATACCCAATCAGCTGCTCATTCAATATTTCTATAAAGGATTGATGCCTACTGACCGTAGTATCATTGATGCTGCAAGTGGAGGCGCATTGGTGGATAAGACACCCGAGGCTGCATGTCAATTGATCTCAAACATGACAGCTAACTCAAAACAGTTTGGCACTAGTGGAGACTTCTCCAACAAACGAGTAAATGAGGTAAGTATTTCTAACCTTAAAAATAAAGTTAATGATCTTACTTCTCTTGTGCGTTCTTTGGCTTGTGGAAATGTGCAGCAAGTGAAAGTTTGTAGCATATGCTCTTTACAAGGACATGCTTCAGATATGTGCCTAACAATGCAAGAAGATTACATTGAACAAGCTCATGCAATTGATGGAGCATTCAACGGACAGCTCCAGCGTAAATATGATCCCTTTTCCAACACGTACAATCCCGGATGGAGAGATCATCCCAACTTACGCTATGGCAACCCATCCCAACAAGGCAATCAAGGCCGACAATTCCATCCCCATGGATTTCAGCCCCAACAGAATTATCAAGCAAGACAACCCCCTCCATTCACAAACTCCAATGTTACTGGGTCGTCATCCAATGATGATCTTCGTGAGATGATGAAAACTTTGGCTTCTAATACTGTTACCTTGCAACAAAATGTCATGTCTTTTCAACAGGAAACAAGGTCAAGTATTCACAACTTGGAGAAGCAAATGGGGCAAGTAGCTTCAAGTGTAGGGTAATTGGAGGCACAAATGAATGGAAAATTGCCTTCCCAGGCATTGAATCCAAAAGAGAATGTTAGTGCGATCATGCTGAGAAATGGGAAAGAACTTGAAGAGAAAAGGTCAAAACAAATTGAGATGGAGGAAGAAGAAGAGATAGAAACTGAATTGAGTACAAGGAAGGAACATCATCCTCCTCCATAAACTAAAACATCGACCAACACTCCAAAGGTAACTCCTCACTCAATGAATTCTAGTTTTAAAGCAATTCCACCCTTTCCTATGAGTTCTTTTAGGTCAAATAAAGAGGACAAAGAAAAAGAGATTTTAGAGGTTTTCAAAAAAGTAGAACTCAACATTCCTTTGCTTGATGTTATCAAGCAAATTCCCAAGTATGCCAATTTTTGAAGGAGTTGTGTACTACCAAGAGAGCTTTCAAATTGAAAGGTCATGAAATGGTAAGTATGGGTGAAGTTATGTTTGCTGTTGTTCAAAATAATATGCCTTTGAAGCAAAAGGACCGAGGTGCGTTTACTATCCCATGTGTTATTAGTAATGCTAGTTTCAAAAAGGCCTTGTGTGATTTAGGTGCATCCATTAGTGTTATGCCCAAACATGTTTATGATTCTCTTAGTCTTGAGCCTTTGCATAAAACTAGCATTGTAATACAACTTGCAGATTGTAGTTTTGTTTACCTAGTTGGTGTGATAGAGGATGTCCTAGTCAAGATTGATACTTTGGTTATTCCATATGACTTTTATATTCTTGATATGGAACATGATTCTTGTGATTCATCAACCAACACTCCTATATTGTTTGGGAGACCATTCTTGAAAACTGTCAACACAAAGATTGATTGTGGTAAGGATACCTTGTCTATGGAGGTAGGAGATGAAAAAATTGAATTCAATTTTCATAATGCAATGAAATATCCTTATAGCAATGTTTATTCTATCACATGCTATGACCAAATTGATAAGTGTGTGCAGCAAGTTTGTGATTTTGATTGCGAACATGGATTAAGCATAGCTTTGAGCTATGGTTATGATTTCATCAAGATAGAAGAGATGGAGAGGCACATATGTGTTCCCCAAAACATGCACGAATTAGTATTGGCCTTATAAGCTTTACAAATCGTTCCCCATGGTTCTTTATTGATTTATTGCTCTCACATAAAAAGCTTTTGCCATCTATTTTACAGGCCCCCCAGTTAGAATTAAAACCTTTGCCTGATAATTTGAAGTATGTATTCATTGGTGCCAACAATACACTTCCCGTTATCATAGTAAAAGGTTTGACAAGTATACAAGAGGAAAAACTTGTGAAGTTGTTGTGTGATCACAAGACGGCCATTGGATGGACTTTAGCTGACATCAAGGGCATTAGTCCTTCAATGTGTATGCATCACATACTATTGGAGGACAATGCAAAACCAACAAGGGAAATGCAAAGGAGGTTGAACCCGCCTATGATGGAGGTAGTGAAAGCTGAAATTTTAAAACTGTTAGATGTAGGAGTCATTTACCCCATCACTAACAGTAAATGGGTGGCGCCAATCCATGTGGTGCCTAAAAAGACCAGAATCATGTTGGTGAAAAACAAAAATGATGAGCTCATTCCCACTCGCATCTCGAGTGGATGGAGAATGTGTGTTGATTACAGAAAGCTCAATCTTTCTACACGCAAAGATCATTTCCCATTACCATTCATGGATCAAATGCTTGAACGCCTAGCAAGTAAGTCTTTTTATTGCTTTCTTGATGGATATAGTGGATACAATTAGATTGTTATTAATCCCGAGGATCAAGAAAAAACTACATTTACTTGTCCATTTGGTACATATGCGTATAGGAGAATGCCTTTTGGTCTTTGTAATGCTCCTGCAACTTTTTAAAGATGCATGATGAGTATTTTTTCTGACTATGTTGAAGGAATAATCGAGGTTTTTATGGATGATTTCACAGTGTATGGTGATTGTTTTGATAAATGTCTAGAAAATTTATCTTTGATCCTAAAAAGGTGCATTGAAACAAACCTTGTCTTGAACTATGAAAAGTGTTATTTTATGGTAGAACAAGGAATAGTTCTTGGGCATGTTATGTCTTCACGTGGATTACAAGTTGATAAAGCTAAGATAGATGTTATTTCATCATTGCCTTACCCCTTATGCATGAGGGAAGTTTGTTCTTTTCTAGGCCATGCAGGTTTTTATCAACGCTTTATCAAAGATTTCTTGAAGATTACAGCACCCTTGTGCAAACTATTAGCCAAAGAAATGGATTTTATGTTTGATCAAGCCTGTAAAAATGCTCATGATGAGCTTAAGAGATGTGTCACATCTGCCCCTATCATCCAACCACCAAATTAGAATGCACCTTTTGAGATAATGTGTCATACAAGTGACTATGCGGTAGGAGTTGTGCTTGGGCAAAGAATTGGGAAGAATTTGCATGTTATCGCCTACGCTTCTCGCATGTTGGATGGAGCATAATGCAATTACCATACAACTGAAAAGGAACTTTTTACAGTGGTGTTTGCTTTTGAAAAATTCAGGTCATATCTACTTGGTACAAAAGTCATTGTTTTTACTCACCATGCAGCTCTCAGGTATTTTTTGAAGAAGAAGGAGTCCAAACCAAGACTGATTGGGTGGATCTTGCTTTTACAAGAATTCGATCTTGAGATCAAAGATAAAAAAAGTGTCGAAAACCATATGGCTGATCACTTGAGTCGACTGAGGACCGAGGATATTCCAACCAAAACAATAAGAGAAACATTTCCTGATGAACAGTTGTATGTGCTACATTCCTCTACAAGACCATGGTATGCTGATTTGGTGAACTATTTAGTCACCAAACAATTCCCTCCAGGTTTTTCTACATCCCAAAAGGACAAGATACGAGTTGATGCTAAATATTATTTTTGGGACACTCCTTACTTGTGGAAATTTTGTGTGGATCAAGTAGTCAGTAGACGTGTACCACAGGATGAATTTCATTCCATTCTCACTTTTTGTCATTCTCATTCTTGTGGTGGACATTTTGGAGCAAAAAGAACAGCTCATAAAGTACTTGAAAGTGGTTTCTATTGGCTTTCTATTTTTAAAGATGCATATCACTTCTGCAAATCATGTGAAAAATGCCAAAGAACAGGTAATATCACTCATAAAAATCAAATGCCTTTAACAAATATTCTTGTAAGTGAAATTTTTGATGTTTGGGGTATTGACTTTATGAGTCCATTTCCTTCTTCTTTTGGAAATCTTTATATTTTTTTTGCTGTTGATTATGTGTACAAATGGATTGAGGTGAAAGCCACACGAACTAACGATGCTAAGGTTGTTTTAGATTTTGTCAGGACTCACATATTTGATAGGTTTGGCATCCCTAAAGCTATCATCAGTGATCGTGGCACTCATTTCTGCAATCGTTCCATGGAAGCATTGCTACGCAAATATGATGTGACTCATTGAACTTCCATAGCATATCATCCGCAAACGAATGGCCAAGCTGAAATTTCCACTCGAGAAATCAAGTCCATTTTGGAGAAAATAGTGCAACCTAATCGATGAGATTGGAGTCTGTCTTGGAGATCCACTTTGGGCTTATAGGACTGCTTATAAATCACCTATAGGAATGTCACCTTATAGAATGATTTATGGGAAAGCATGTCATCTACCGGTGGAGCTTGAACACAAAGCTTTTTGGGCCATTAAACAATGCAACATGGATTATGATGCTGCTAGGATTGCAAGAAAATTGCAACTGCAAGAGTTGGAAGAAATTTGAAATGATGCTTACGAGAATGCAAGGATTTATGAAGAAAAGACTAAGAATCTTCATGATTGAATGCTTACAAGAAAGGAATTTCATGTTGGAGACAAAGTCCTTCTTTATCATTTGCGTTTGAAACTTTTTCTTGGAAAATTGCGCTCTTATTGGATTGGACCCTTTGTTGTTTCTAATATTTTTCCTTATGGTGCTGTTGAAATTACAAGTTTAGAAACCAGCAAAGTACTCAAGGTCAATGGACATCGTTTGAAACCTTTCTATGAAGGTTGGACGACAGAACTCACCACTTCTGTAGAGTTAGCTGAACCAATTTATGAAGAATGAGCATGCCACATGTCAAGCCAATGACATAAAACAAAAGCGCTTACTAGGAGGCAACCTAGCACACACAAAAAAATATAGATTTGCTTTCTTTTTCCTTATCTTTTATTTTTTTGCATTTTAATTTATTTTCTGTCATTCTCGTATGTTCCTTTGCTTTTATTTCAACATTGAGGACAATGTTGTGTTTTAAGTGTGGAGGTATTGGGAGAATTTTTGTTTTCTTATTTTAGTTTTCTTTGTTGTTCTAAAAGAAAAAATTGTGTTTGATCTTTTTAACTCCCATTGGTTTTTCAGAATATGAGTATTATGTATGAGAATTAATTGAGATAGATGAAGATATAAATCAAATGAAAGAGTATGCATGCAAATTTTAAGGTTTAATTGGTTTAGGGATTGACTTTGAGAATATGCTATGTTGACTTTATAGTGTTATACCACTGCAAGTTTTTGAGCCTTCAACATTGTATTCTTTGAGTATGCATTCTTTCAATGATATGTATCTCTAGAACTTGCTTCATATCTTATTGAGATTATATTCCATTGCAAATAGACATGAAGATGATAAAGGCATTAGGACTTTTAATCACTTGAACCAAAAAGCCAACCTAAAGCATATTATCCTTAGTAAGCCCCTTTTGAACTTGTTTATCTTTTCTTTGCTTTATCCATGTATAAGCCTTAACTTTATATATATTTTCCTTTTCCCCTGGCCAAGGATTAGTAGAGCATATACTTGTGATATTTCATGGAATTATGGTTGGAAATTATGTGAAAAGATAGAAGAAGTGATGCTTGATGAAAAGATGGGCAAAATTACAAAAAAAAAAAATATTCCTTTATGTTCTTAAGATTTTATGTTAAAAGAGCTTAAAATCAAAAGGAGTTAAGCATTGGTGATTAAAGATGAAAAATTTATGAGCTTTGATGGAATATCTTGTTTGAAATATCATTTTTCAGAATGCTCTACTTTCTTTGATTTGAACCTTTTCTTTTACTCTCTTTTACCTCACCTTAACCTTAGCCCCATTACAACCGGAAAATAAGACCTTTTGATTCATGCATTGTTTGTAATATGTTAGTAATGAAGATGAGATTGAAAAGCAAGCTTATGGTAGAACATACTCTTTGATTGAATTTGAGATATTTAAACACATAAACCCTAAACACATGAGTGTTGGAGTGTATATCAATGAGAGGACCTGTCACTTTGGCATGACATAGATTTCATTTAAATCCCGACGATTGATTGATTTGAAGTTTGCATGTAAACAAATTCATAAAAATTTATTTATTTTATCCTTTTTTATCATATTCTTATTTATAATGCTTGTACTCTTGGACATTGATGGGAGATTAAGATATTGATCATGGTTATTTTCAATTTAATTTTATTTATCTTTTCTCGAGGACGAGCAAAAGCTAAGTGTGGGGGTATTTGATGTAACCATATTATTCGATAGTTTCAACCACATTTACCTAATGTTTTGTCCATGTTTTATATGTAAAATGCCTTGATATTCTTTGTTTTATATTTTGAAGGCACTTTTGGATGAAAAATGCAAAAAGGAGTAAATTGGAGATAATTGGCAGATTTGACATTTAGTCGATGTTTTGTGCAGAGCGTGAGTTCTAGAGATCGAAATGAAGTGATTCCAGTGCCACTAAAAAGATAACATCCATACCTTTCTGGAAATGTAATGCAAGAAAAATAAAAAGAGAAAGATCATGGAAATTACATCATTCAAAGTCAAATCTCGCATTCTGCCACTGTTGACCTTTGTCTATTCAAAATTCAATATCTGAAGCTATAAAAGTCCAATTTATACAAAATCAATTTTTTTGGATTCTTGACTCAAAGGTATATAAACGCTCCAAAGTTTAGCCAAAAAAAATCTCATATGAGGGAGATATGATTTTTCAAAGATAACAACTGAATTTTACCAGCAATTAGGTTTCGTGAAGAAATGAGTCCAAATTATGTTTTGAAGCTTCTAAACCGTCATCCAAGTTTTTATATCAACAATTTAGCTCCTCTAAGTCAGATCTTGAAGATTTCATGCAAGGCTATCTCTTCTTTTTAGAGAAAATAGTTATTGAAGTACTTAAATATAAATTGTCAACTTAAAGGAGGACTACTTTATAAATTAGAAACTAGGGTTTCTTAGCATATAGAAAGAAAGAGGGAGGGGAGAGAAGGGGCAGCAGCCAGAAGTTAAGAAACACAAATTCTCTCCTCTACAAACCCAAAAAAAATCATGCTCCCTTCATTCTTTAAGAGTAGTTGTTCAATAGTTATGCAATGCTAAGCTCTTTTCTGGGTTGCAAAGACATAACAAACCTTCGGATTTCAAGAACCGTGAGATTTATTCTTCCTTTTATTTTCAGTTTATATTATGAATAAGTATGGTTGTTTTTCTATGCATATTTTCTATGATTGTTGTTGATAATTGCTAGAGTGGAACTCTAAATTATTATTGTGAACAATTTATTGTTAAGTTTGATATCAAAACCGGAGTTGTGATGTATGAACTTGTGAAGCAACTAAGCTTGATAATTATGGCGGAACTACAATTGTGGTGGAACTACATTATTAAACTTAGGGAGAACACTCAAATATCTAGTTCTTAGGGCTGCCATTGAACTAAATCATTAATGCGAACATTGTGATTGTTTGTTGGTTAGGGTTAGTTATACGACGGATCTATTAATTAACCAACATTAAGAAAAGATAAAAATTCAGAATATAAATTGTAGTTTTGTTTCAAGGATCGGTTCTAATTTCCATTAGTGGATGTGTGCTTGCAACCAATGTTTGTTTTCTTGATAAATTTTGATTTCAATTGATTTTGTTTGCTAGTTTAATTTCTTTCATAGTTTAGATCATCACAAATCAAAACCCCCCTAATTGCATAACGTATAGCATAAAAATCTAAACTAAATCTTCCTTGTGGGATCGACCCCTTGCTTACTCTATACTATCTTGTGTGTTGTGTTTTAAGGTAGGGTAATTAATTTGTGCAGCCACAACATCGCAACAATCCATCCAATGGCCGTCTTGTGATCACACAACAACTTCACAAGTTTTTCCTCTTGTGTACTTGTCAAACCTTTTACAATTATAACAAGAAGTGTATTGTTGTCGCCAATGAATATATACTTCAAATTACCAGGCAAAGGTTTCAATTCTAGCTCAGGAGCTTGTAAAATAGATGGCAAAAGCTTTTTATATAAAAGTACTAAATCAACAAAGACATTACCATGAGGAACGATTTGCAAACCCAATGCTGATTCGTGCATGTTTTGGGGAACACCTATGTCCCTCTCCATCTTTTCTATCTTGGTAAAATCATAGTCATAGCTTAAAGCTACGCTTAATACATTCTCACAATCAAAATCAAAAACTTGTCGCACACACTTATCAATTTGGTCATAGCATGTGATTGAATAAACATTGCTATAAGGATATTTTATTGCGTCATGAAAATTAAATTCAATTTTTTCATCACTTACCTCTATAGACAAAGTATCCTTACCACAATCAATCTTTGTATTGGCAGTTTTCAAGAATGGTCTCCCAAACAATATAGGAGTGTTGTTTGATGAATCACAAGAATCATATTTCATATTAAGAATATAAAAATCATATGGAATAACCAAACTATCAATCTTAACTAGGACATCTTCTATCACACCAAGTAGATAAACAAAACTATGATTTGCAAGTTGTATTACAATACTAGTTTTATTCAAAGGCTCAAGACTAAGAGAATCATAAGGATGTTTAGGCATAACACTAATGGATGCACCTAAATCACATAAGACCCTTTTAAAACTAGCATTACCAATAACATATAGGATAGTAAACGCAGCTGGGTCTTTTTACTTCAAAGGCATATTCTTTTGAACAACAGCAGATACAACTTCACTCATACTTATCATTTCATGACCTTTCAGTTTGAAAGCTCTCTTGGTAGTACACAACTCCTTCAAGAATTTGGCATACTTGGGTATTTGCTTGATAGCATCAAGAAAAGGAATGTTGAGTTCCACTTTCTTGAAAACCTCTAAAATTTCTTTTTCTTTGTCTTCTTTCTTTGACCTAGAAGAACTCACAGGAAAGGGTGGAATTATTTTAAAACTGAAATTCATTGATTGAGTTACCTTTGGAGTGTTGGTTGTTTCATTTTAAGAAGGAGAAGGATGTTTTTTCTTTGTACTCAATTTGGTTTACATCTTTTCTTCAAGTTCTTTCCCCCTTCGCAACATTATTGCACTAACATTTTTTTTTGGATTCAAAGCTTGGAAGGGCAATTTTCCATTCATTTGTGCCTTTAATTTCCCTGCACTTGAAGCTACTTGCCCTATTTGCTTTTCTAAGTTGTGAATAGTTGACCTTGTTTCGATGAGGTTGTCCATTGAATGCTCCATCAACTGCATTAGCTTGTTCAATGTAATCTTCTTGCATTGTTGGGCATATATTCGAAGCATGTCCTTGTAAGGAGCATATGCTACAAACTTTCACCTGTTGTACATTTCCACAAGCCAAAGAACGCACAAGAGAAGTAAGATCATTAACTTTATTCTCAAGGTTAAAAATACTTACCTCATTTACTCATTTATTTATGAAGTCTCCACGGGTGCCAAACTGTTTCGAGTTGGCTACCATGTTTGAGATCAATTGGCGTGCAGCCTCAGGTGTCTTATCTATTAATGCCCCTCCACTTGCAGCATCAATGATACTACGGTCAATAGACATCAATTCTTCATAGAAATATTGAATAAGCAACTGACCGGGTATTTGATGATGAGGGCATTGAATACACAATTGCTCAAATCTTTTCCAATATTCGGAGAGTGTCTCTTTATGAGATTGTTGAATCCCATATATTTCTTTCTTTATGCTGACAACTCAAGATGTTGGAAAATACTTTTCAAGAAAGATTTTCTTCATGCCATTTCAAGTTCCAATTGAACCTGGGAGAATGGAGAAAAGCCATGCCTTTGCTACCCCTTTTAAAGAGAAAGGGAAAGATTTCAACTTAACTTGTTCTTCATAAATTCTGTTCAGTTTCATGCTAACACAAACCATATGAAACTCTTTGAGATGAGTATAAGGATCTTCTCCTACAAGACAATTAAATGTTGGTAGCAAATGTATAAAAGCAGATTTGAGCTCAAAGTTTACATTATTATTGATGTTTATGCATAGTGGCTGATCTTCCATGTTAAGAGCAGCAAGCTCCTTGAGTGTTTATTGTTATGCAATAGCCATTGTGTTGAGGCGAGCTTCCTTTTGTAACCTGCGTAAAGTTTTTCTATTTCGAGACCTAACTACACTTGACTTTGATTAGTAGAATGGGCTACTGGCATAAATCATCAAGAAAACTCAAAAGAAACTAACCATACAAGAGATCGAAAACAATGTAAATTGTACGAAAATCCTATGGTAGAAAACTAAAACTACCTAAAAACCCTAGAAAACAGCAGAATTTGGCCTAGATAAGTGGGGCTAGTCCTATTCAGAACGTCGTTTCCCTTTAGTAAACAAAAGACCAATACCTAATTCCACCAAAAAATCTGTTTTGAACAGTACTACTACTGTAAGTGAATAGTACCACCACAAGCAAAAATTATGTTTCTTTTTTTTTAATAATAATAAATAATAATCACAGCAAATAAAAATAATAGTACAAGCACAAGAATCAACTAAAATTACTTCCCTGGCAACGGTGCCAAAATTTGTTATGATGTCGCGGTCACACAAATTAATTACCCTATCTTAAAACATAACACACAAGATAGTATAGAACAAGGGGTCAATTCCACAAGTAAGATTTAGTTCAGATTTTTATGCTATACATTATGCAATTGGGGGGTTTTGACTTGTAATGATCTAAACTATGGAAGAAATTAAACTAGCAAACAATATCAATTGAAACCGAAATTTATCAAGAAAACAAACATTGGCCTTTGTCACAAGCACACATCCACCAACAGAAATTAAAACCGATCCTTGAAACAAAAATATAATTTATATTCTGAATTTTTATCTTTTCTTAACATTGGTTAATTAATGGATCTGTTGTATAACTAACCCTAACCAACAAACAATCACAATATCAGCATTAATGATTTAGTTCAATGGCAGCCTTAAGAACTACATATTTAAGTGTTCTCCCTAAGTTTAATAATATAGTTCCGCCACA
Organism: Populus euphratica; assembly: GCF_000495115.2. Classification (NCBI taxonomy): domain Eukaryota; kingdom Viridiplantae; phylum Streptophyta; class Magnoliopsida; order Malpighiales; family Salicaceae; genus Populus; species Populus euphratica. The sequence goes on along the minus strand of NW_011500674.1, from coordinate 27,806 downwards.
ATTATCAAGCTTAGTTGCTTCACAAATTCATACATCACAACTCTAGTTTTGATATCAAACTTAGCAATAGATTGTTCACAATAATAACTTAGAGTCCGCTCTAGCAATTATCAACAACAATCATAGAAAATATGCATAGGAAAATAATCATACTCATTCATAATATAAACTAAAAATAAAAGGAAGAATAAATATCATGATTCTTGAAATCTAAAGGTTTGTTGTGTCCTTATAACCAAGAAAACGAGCTTAGCCTTGTATATCTATGGAACAACTACTCTTAAAGATAAAAGAAATCATTATTTCTGGTTTATAGAGAGGATAGTTTGTGTTTCTTCACTTCTGACTGCTGCCCCCTTTCTGCCCTCTGTCCCTTCTCTCTTTCTTTTTATATGCTAAGAAACCCTAGTTCCTATTTTACAAAATAGTCATTCCTTAAGTTGACAGTTTACATTTAAGTACTTCAATAACTATTTTTCTAAAAAGAGGAATTAGCCTTGCATGAAATCTTCAAGCTTTGACTTAGAGGAGCTAAATTGCTGAAATAAAAACTTGGATATCGATTTAGAAGCTTCGACACGTAATTTGGACTCGTTTCTTCATGAAACCTGTTTGTTGGCAGAATTCAGTTGTCATCTTTGAAAAATCATATCTCCCTTATATGACATTGTGATTAGTACTTAAAAGTGTATTTTTATCAAGGTTTTATATCATCATTTTGCATTTGAAGTATCAATAACTCCTTAACTAAAGCATATTTTATAATAATATATCTAATAATATAAGATACCTTTAATTTATGGTAAATGTTCATTTTAAATGCAGGCCTATCACATAAATGAAAGGATTGATTGATGAATTTAAGAACTGAAATTGAAAGGATAAAGAGATGGCCAAACTTAGAAAAGAGATGTCGGTGCAATCCAAACCGGAATACTGTTTGGTAATTGGGTCATATCTGGAGCTATAGATCTTCGATTTAGGTCTACTTCATATGGATGGAAAGGTAATACATAGGCCTACAACTTTCATATGGAGCCCAAGATCTAAAAAGGTCATTTTCAAGTCCAAATTGTTGCAACAACAAAGAAGCCCGAATCTATCCTCCAGCCCAAGCACTATTCAGTATTTTGGCCATAGCTGGAGTTTTAGAAGTTCAAATGAGCTGAATTTTTTAACAAGAAAGCTGAGATAATTTCCTACAACTTTCATGTTTTTGAGTGGCTCCAATTTTGACGTTATCAATGACATTTGGGGCAGACAAGAGAAGATAAGGATTGTCACCAAGTCAAGAGTTGGCCACCCACTCATCAATTAGTCATCAAATCAATAGTTCCCAATTTTGGCCTATAAAAGGAGGCATTTGCCATGCATTTAGGCATCTTGGTTTCCAGATCAAGATCATGCTCTTCCTTTCTCTCTTTGTATTTTTTGTAATATTTATGCTTTGATTTCATTAATATCAAGTTTATGACTTTCATTTCCTTTCATTTACTTAGCTAACTTTTATCTTATTTATGTTCTTATTTTGTTTATTTATTTTTATTTCTTTCATTATGTCTAGCTAAGTTTATTATGTCAAGGTGAAAAGGTTACACTAATGGTGTAAGAATAAGTATAATGTAAACTTAATATGGACTTTAATGTTTGATACTAACATGTTTTGTATTTGTTATCTTGTTCACTATTTAATACTTTGCTTATTAAATGACTAATATTGATTTATGTTGTATAACACTTGGTACAACAAATGCTTGGCACTTTCATAGCCCATATTGTATGGTATAACTGACACCTGAGCTATGAAAGGAACTTGATTTGTTGTTAACATAAGTTATAATCATGAATGCTTGACGAGATTTACAAGTATTAGCATTAATTGAAGAAGATGATTAATGTAATCATGTTAACAATCTATAATATGATTGGGACCTCCTTTGTGTGTGGTTTCCAATTGACTAATAAGAGTTTATACTATACTTGTTTGACATACCATTAGTGGATCCTCTAACCTTGACATTTGTTATTATCATTGTTTAATTCTTACATTAATATTTCATCTCAAAGTTCTCATTTTCTTCTTCTTCTTCTCCTTCTCTTTCTTTATTATTATTATTATTATTATTATTATTATTATTAGTATTACTACTACTGTCATTGTTGTTAATATTGTTATTACTATTATTATTGTTATTGTTGTTACTACTACTACTACTACTACTATTATTATTATTATTATTATTATTATTATTATTATTATTATTACTACTATTACTATTATTGTTATTGTTGTTACTATTGTTGTTGTTTATAATTGTTGTTTATAATTTGTACAATTAACCTCTCTATGGTTCGACCCTGGTCTTGCCGGGTTATTTATTACTTCAAGACTCCTGCACTTGGGAGAAGACATCAATCTTTTAGTCGTGTCAAGTTTTTGGTGCCGTTGCCGGGGAGGTAAGTTTTGTATAAATTATAATATTTATTTTATTTTCTCTTTTCACTTTTCTTTTATATAACTTTGTTTCTTTTCTCTTGTTTCTTCTTCTTTTGTTTTCTGTTTTCTTTTATTTTATTCCTACACGTGCATGAGAGTGTGGTCACGTACATCAAGTGGTAGACTTTGTAGGTTACTCACATCATTTTCAGAAAATATGGCCGAAGAAGATAATCAATCACTTCATAATGAGAATAATGAAAATAACTGTGCTAGAACACTTAAAGACCACATGAATCCCACAAGAACAATTGCACCATCATGCATAGTTTTTCCTCCCGATGCATCTCATTTTAATTTTAAGCTAGGCATTATTCAACTTTTACCTTCTTTTCATGGTTTAGAATTGGAAAATCCATACTTGCATTTAAGAGAATTTGAAGAGGTTTGTAACACATATAATAATTCAAATTGTAGCATGAACACCATCAGATTAAAGCTTTTTAAATTGTAGCATGAACACATATAATAATTTAAATTGTAGCATGAACACCATCAGATTAAAGCTTTTTCCTTTTTCATTAAAAGATAAAGCTAAAACATGGCTACAAAATTTAAGACCAGGATCCATTCGTGCTTGGGATGAAATGCAACAACAATTTTTAAAGAAGTTTTTCCCATCTCACAGAACAAACTCTTTCAAAAGACAAATCACTACTTTCACTCAAAAACTAGGAGAAAAATTTTACCAATGTTGGGATAGGTATCGAGACTTGCTTAGTACGTGCCGTCATCATGGTTTTGAAACATGGAGATTGGTTTCACATTTCTATGAAGGGTTAACACCTAAAGATAGGCAAATGGTTGAATTGATGTGCAATGGAACTTTTGAAGATAAAGACCCTGATGAAGCAATGGAGTACTTAGACTTGTTAGCTAAAAATGCTCAAAATTGGGACACCGCGGGTACTTATGAGGCACCGAGTAAAACTCAACCTCATACATCTAGTGGAGGTATGTACAACCTTAGGGAAGATCATGACCTCCAAGCCAAGTTTGCATCTTTAGCTAGAAAAGTCGAGGCACTAGAATTGAAAAAGAGTGGTCAATTAAAATCTGTTGAAAATATTGTGTGTCAAACAAATGAACACTCAACCAATAACTATCCAACCTTACCTTCTTTTAAGAAATGTCTCCATGAACAAGCTCATGCTTTAAACAATTTCGAAAGGCTCAATCATAACACATATTTGCAAACATACAATCTTGGTTGGAGAAATCACCCAAATTTCAGTTGGAAGAGTGACAATGCACAAACTTCACCATCACAGTTTCAAGCACACCATAATTTCCAAAATTCCTATGGATATGCACCTCCTTATGCTCCATCTCCTACAAGAAATTTTGAGGAAACTTTGTATGCATTCATTGAAAAGCAAGAGACAATCAACACTCAACTTGCTCAAAGCATAACAGATTTTAAAGATACTCTTGCAAAATTCACATCTGCTCTCAGTTTTCAAGAGAAAGGTAAGTTTCCATCTCAACCACAACAAAATCCTAAGGGGCAATACAATGCAAATGCAAGTAGTCTTGGAAGCCAACACATGGATCAAGTCAAATCAGTCACTACTCTTCGCAGTGGTAAGGTTATTGAAAAACCCACTCTTGAACCTTGTGAGAAAGATGATGAGTCAATCTCTGAGGGTAAGGAAGGGGTTGAATCTGAAAATTGCAAAGAAATGACTGATTCCCTGCCAGCACTTTCATTTCCTCATGCCATGACCAATCAGGAAGAAATCGATGATGAAAAAGGCACCGAAAATGTTGATGCGGATCTTTTATCAAAAGTGACTACAGATTCGACACCCGACATCACACCAATCAATTATTACTTTCCTGATGAATCTCTACTTTCTCTTAGTTCAATGCCTTGGTTTGCTAAAAATATCAATTTTCTTGCTTCAGGATTTTTGCCAGCTCACTAGAGTACCGAAGACAAAAGAAAATTTTTGAGCAACGTGCAAAACTTTTATTGGGATGACCCTTACTTATTCAATTATCATCCTGATCAAATATTTCAAAGATGCTTTCCCGATCATGAGGTAAGTAATTTCATTAAATTTTGTCACTCTAAGGCACATGGGGATCATTTCTCATCAAAAAAAAGGACTGTAGAAATCTTACAAAGTGGATTTTACTAGCCCACCATATTCAAGGAGTCACATGCATTCCGCAAAAACTGTGAAAATTGTCAAAAGGTGGGATTAATTTCAAAACATAGAGAGTCTTTAGATAATCTTCTATTGACTCTTAAGTCTCATCATAGTCGAGATAAGTATTGTACAATTCATGACTTATGAACCCATTTTCATAAATAACATGCTTGACATAGTCTTGGGAATCTGACTAAAAAAGACCCTGTTTGCCAGTTTTTAAGAAAACTAGATGGGAAGCCTATCCCCGACCCATAGAGGGCGTTTAAGCCGTTCTTGGACGTAAAACCAAGGGAAGATGTGAGCCACAATCACAACCACCTATACATATGCTTTTTTAAAAAAAAAGAAATAAATAAAGAGAGAGAAAGTGTGTGTGTGAGACTCCAGCTGGCCTACATATAGGTGGTATGATTAGCTTTTTAATTTCTCATCTATAAAATCCCCTCTTCCTTCCTTTCATTTCTACTCAACTCATACATTCAACAAATACAGAAGTGTGTAGAAATGGCAAGTTCCTCAAGTCATCATATAAGAAATATTTGTGTTTTCGGTGGATCTAGTCCTGGAAAAGAAAAGGAGTTTTTAGAATCAGCAAATCATCTTGGTCAGGTGCTAGTTGAGAGAAAGATTCATTTAGTGTATGGGGGAGGCAGTCTTGGGTTAATGGGAGGTGTGTCAATAGCTGTATTTTTAGGAGGTAGTAAAGTTTTGGGGGTCGTCCCCGAAGCTTTAGCACAAGGGGACATCATTGGAAAAACAATTGGAGAGGAACTTCAGGTCTCCACAATGTCAGCTCGAATGAATGCAATGTTTAACCATGCTGATGCCTTCATTGCTTTACCAGGTGATCTAGGCACATTAGAAGAGATCTTTCATATTTCCTCTTGGACCCAATTGCACATTCACCATAAACCCATAGGTTTGCTAAATCTTAATGGTTATTATGATAAGTTGTTGTCTTTTCTTGATCATGCTGTGGAACGGGAATTTCTAACATCTTCTGCACAACAAATCATAATCTCTGCCGCTACTGCTGAACAATTGATTGACCAACTACAATCTTTCATTCCTGTAATTGATCCTTCCATGAATCGCATAAATTGGTCAACTAAGGAAAGCCGTAAAAAGCTTAGATTGGATTTGAGCCTTCATTTGTGAATCTTTGTGTCTTTTAGTTTTATTATTGTGTTTTGTTATTTCTTATTTTTGTTTAAGTGTGTTTCAGGTTTGTCAATGTTCGTTATTTCAAGTGATATCTTCTATACTCTATCTTTCTACCTTAGAACATTGAGGACATTGAAAGGGATTGTATATAATTAGAAAAAAAAAAGAAAAAAAATGATAATAATAAAAATGTAGATAAGTTTGGTTTCGTAGCCTCCCTAACCTAAGCAATTAAGCCCGAAGGGGTGTTTTAACACCTAATACCCTAAAGTCAACTGACTTGGGAACTATTGGCCCAACGCTTGTTATATGCGTTGAGGAGAAAAGATTAAGGGAATCAAACATTGCATTATCTACATATCAGTATTTGCGACCCGAGTTACTAAGCTCGTAGGGGTGTCTTAACACCTAATGCCCTAAGACCAACTGGTCTGGGAGTCATTAGCTGAAAGCTCGTTACATGGGTTAAAGATGCATGATGTTTTTAAATTATATGTATATATATTTAAAAAGAAGAAGAAGAAAAAAAGGAGACAAAAATAATAATCCCAACCCAAGGAAGTTAACCTTAAACATTAGAATAGAAATTTAGTTTTCTTCCAAGAAAAGCCCCATAATTATGTGTTGATATATTGAGCACAAAAGAAAGGTTTATGAATATCTTGTTAAGAGGTATTGAGCAGGTATATAAATTTAACGACAGTTTGTTTATTTGGATAGATTAATGGAAGTTAAATGATGAATACCTTGCTTTGTAGAATTTGCAAATTGTTTTTCTATTTTAATGCTTTGATTACTAGGGACTAGTAATAAGCTAGTTGGGGGGAATTGTTTTTCTATTTTACGCTTTGATTACTAGGGACTAGTAATAAGCTGGTTGGGGGGTGTGATTAGTACTTAAAAGTGCATTTTTATCATGGTTTTATATCATTATTTTGCACTTGAAGTATCAATAACTCCTTAACTAAAATATGTTTTATAATAATGTATCTAATAATATAAGATACCTATAATTTGTGGTAAATGTCTATTTTTAATGCAGGCCTATCACATAAATGAAAGGATTGATTGATGACTTTAAGAACTTAAATTGCAAGGGCAAAGAGATGGCCAAACTTAGAAAAGAGATGTCGGTGCAATCCAAATCGGAATACTATTCGGTAATTGGGTCATATCTGGAGCTATAGATCTTTGATTTAGGTCTAATTTATATGGATGGAAAGGTAAGACATAGACCTACAACTTTCATATGGAGCCCAAGATCTAAAAAGGTCATTTTCAAGTCCAAATTATTGCAACAACAAAGAAGCCCGAATCTGTCCTCCAGCCCGAGCACTGTTCAGTATTTTGGCCATATCTAGAGTTCTAGAAGTCCAAATGAGCTGAATGTTTTACACAAGAAAGCTGAGACAATTTCCTACAACTTTCATGTTTTCTAGTGGCTCTAATTTTGACGTTATCAATGACATTTTGGGCAGACAAGAGAAGATAAGGATTGTCACCAAGTCAAGAGTTGATATGAGGCACCGAGTAAAACTCAACCTCATACATCTAGTGGAGGTATGTACAACCTTAGGGAAGATCATGACCTCCATTCCGGCATCAATTAGTCATCAAATCAATAGTTCCCAATTTTGGCCTATAATAGGAGGCATTTTCCATGCATTTAGGCATCTTGGTTTCTAGATCAAGATCATGCTCTTGCTTTCTCTCTTTGTATTTTTTGTAATGTTTATGCTTTGATTTCATTAATATCAAGTTTATGCCTTTCATTTCCTTTCATTTACTTATTTTTTATGCTTTGCTTTCATTAATATTAAGTTTATGCCTTTCATTTCCTTTCCTTTACTTAGTTAACTTTTATGTTCTTATTTTGTTTATCTATTTTGCTTTCTTTCATTATGTCTAGCTAATTTTATTATGTCAAGGTGAAAAGGTTATACTAATGGTGTAAGAATAAGTATAGTGTAAACTTAATATGGACTTTAATGTTTGATACTAACATGTTTTGTATTTGTTATCTTGTTCACCACCACCACCACCACCACCACCACCACTACTACTACTACTACTACCACTATTATTATTATTATTACTACTATTACTATTATTGTTGTTGTTGTTACTATTGTTGTTGTTTATAATTTGTACAATTAACCTCTCTGTGGTTCGACCCCAGTCTTGCCGGGTTATTTATTACTTCGACACTCCTGCACTTGGGAGAAGACATCAATTTTTTAGTCATGTCACATTGGTTTTGGCTGAAATTTAGAGAATTTATAGACTTTGAGTCAGGAATCCAGAAAAATTGAGTTTACATCAATTGGACTTCTATAGCTCCAGATATTGAATTTTGAATGGACAAAGGTCAGTAGTGGCAGAATGCGAGATTTGACTTTAAAGGATGTGATTTCTATGATCCTTTTTTTATTTTTCTTGCATTAAATTTCTAGAAAGGTATGGGTGTTAGCTTTTTAGTGCCAATGAAATCACTTCATTTTGACCTCTATAACTCACACTCTACACAAAACATCGGCTGAATATCAAATCTGTCAATTACCTCTAATTTACTCCTTTTTGTATCTTTCATCCAAAAGTACCTTCAAAACATAAAACAAAGAATATCAAGGCATTTTATATATAAAATAGGGAAAAACACTATTTAAATATAGGTGAAACTATCGAATAATATAGTTACATCATTAGTCACAGCAGATTATGTTTTAAAATGGATAGAGGCAATTCCAAGTCAAAACAATCACAAAATAGTGATAAAGTTTTTGAAAGAAAATATTTTAAGTCGATTTGGAATCCCTCGAGCCATGATAAGTGATGGTGGAACACATTTCTGTAACAAGTCATTTGAGTCTTTAATGAAGAAATATGGAATCACACACAAAGTTGCCACCCCTTATCACCCTCAAACAAG
>NW_011500674.1:0-11315 GCF_000495115.2 Populus euphratica | reverse complement strand
TGTGGAATTTGAACATAAAGCTTATTGGGCTATTAAAACTTTCAATTCAAATATTAATGATGCTAGTCAGTTGCAAAAATTACAAATAAATGAGCTTAAGGAAATAAAAAATTATGCATATGAAAATTCAAGAATTCATAAAGCAAGAATCAAAGAGTTTCATGATAAGAAAATACTGAGAAAAACATTTAATGTTGGTCAAAAAGTCTTACTTTATAATTCTTGACTCCATTTATTTCCTGAAAAACTAAGATCAAAATGGAGCGATCCTTTTATTGTGAAACATGTGTATCTATATAGGGCTTGTGATATTGAGAAACCCAAGAATGGTAATTTTTTCTAGGTAAATAGACATCATTTGAAAGTTTACTTCTATAATTTTTCAATTGAAAATAACTCTATTGAATTGGGTGATCCTTTATTTAAAGATTGATATTTTTTCTCACATTGATTTTGTGTTTCTTTTTTGTGTGACCTTTGTTTTGCTAGTTTTTTTCACCCCGATCAAATGGTGAATAACGATACTTCGTGACTTAAGTCGATTCTTTTAGTTTTCCATAATAACTGATATATGTGTATATCAGTTACATCTCTTCTCATTTGAAAATGGACACCACTCTTGAAAAATTAAAAAAAGTATTTTCCCATTCTGCCTCAGAATGCAATTACAAAAATTTATCGTGTTAAACGTGCAAGATTAAGATTGTTAATGAACCATGAAATTCCTGAAGATATTCGCTAGTTAATTGAAGTAAAGATTCGATTATAATGTGAGTCCTCCAATTCTTTCATTTCATACATGCTAGGAACAGGTAAAAGCACTTTTGCAAAGAAACATCATGCAAAACGACTGAAAGTCTGTCACAGATGTGCCAGATAGACTTGTAATGCAAAATGTTGTTTTTTAGGAATGATATTTGTAAATCATGAAGATAAAATACAGTTCATTAAGGATGGTCTGAGTAAGGAGTCTTTAGATAATCTTCTATTGGCTCTTAAGAGCACCCTAGTAGAGATGTGCATTATGCAATTCATGATTTATGGTTATAATTCCATAAAGAACATGCTTGATATAGTCTTGGAAATCTGACTAAAAAAAACCTTGTTTGCCAGTTTTTAAGAAAACTGAATGGGAAGCCTATCCCCGACCCATAGAGGCGTTTAAGTCATTCTTAGACATAAAACCAAGGGAAGATGTGAGCCACAATCATAACTACCTGTACTTACACATGTTTAAAAAAAAATGAGAGAGAGAGAGAGACTCCAACTAGCATACGTATAGGTGGTATGATTGCATTTTCACTTTCTCTTTTATAAATTCTTCTCTTCCTTTCCTTTATTTATACTCAACCCACACATTTCACAGATATCAAAGTGTGTAGAAATGGCAAGTTCCTTAAGTCATCAAATACGAAATATTTGTGTTTTTGGTGGATCTAGTCCTAGGAAAGAAAAAGAGTTTTTAAAATCAGGAAATCATCTTGTTAGGTATTAGCTGCAAGAAAGATTCATTTAGTATATGGAGGAGGCAGCCTTGAGTTAATGAGGGGTGTGTCAATAGCTGGATTTTTAGGAGGTAGTCAAGTTTTGGGGATTGTCCCCAAAGTTTTAGCAAATAGGGATAAATAACAATTAAAAAGGAACTACAAGTCTCCACAATGTTTGATCGAATGAATATAATGTTTAAACATGTTGATGTCTTCATTGCCTTGCCAGGTGGTTTGGGCATATTGGAATAGATCTTTCATATTTCCTCTTGGGCCCAACTTCACACTCACCATCAACCTATAGGTCTGTTAAATGTTAATAGTAACCCTGTTTGCCAGTTTTTAAGAAAACTGGATGGTAAGCCTATCATCGACCCATAAAGGGTGTTTAAGCCGTTCTCAAATGTAAAATCAAGGGAAGATGTGAGCCACAATCACAACTACTTGTACATACATATGTTTTTAAAACTTGTACATACATATGTTTTTAAAAGAGAGAGAGAGAGAGAGAGAGAGAGAGAGAGAGAGAGAGAGAGAGAGAGAGAGAGAGAGAGAGAGAAAGACTCCAGCTAGCATACGTATAGGTGGTATGATTGCATTTTCACTTTCTCATCTATAAATTCTTCTCTTTCTTCTTTTTATTTCTACTCAACCCACACATTCCATAGATATCAAAGTGTGTAGAAATAGCAAGTTCCTCAAGTCATCAAATATAAAATATTTGTGTTTTTGGTTGATCTAGTCTTGAGAAAGAAAAAGATTTTTTTAGAATCAGCAAATCATCTTGGTCAGGTATTAGCTGTAAGAAATATTCATTTAGTGTATGGAGGAGGTAGCTTTGGGTTAATGGAAGGTATGTCAATAGCTGTATTTTTAAGAGGTAATCAAGTTTTGGGAGTTGTCCCCAAAGCTTTAGCATATAGGGATATTATTGGAACAACAATTAGAGAGGAACTACAAGTCTCTACAATGTCTAATCAAAAGAATACAATGTTTAAACATGTTGATACCTTCATTGCCTTGCCAAGTGGTTTGGGCACATTGAAAGAGATCTTTCATATTTCCTTTTAGACCTAACTTCACATTCATCATAAACTCATATGTCTGTTAAATGTTAATGGTTTTTATGATAAGTTGTTATCTTTTCTTGATCATGTCATGAAACAAGAATTCCTAACATCTTCAGCATGACAAATCATAATCTTTGCTGCTACTAGTGAATAATTGATTGACCAACTACAATCTTCACTCTTGTAATTGATCCCTCCATGAGTCGCATAAATTGGTTAACTCAGAAAAGCTATAAAAAGCTTAAATTGAATTTGAGCCTTCGCTTGTGAAACCTTGTGTTTTATTATTTTATTTTGTTATTTCTTATATTTGTTTAAGTGTGTTTCAAGTTTGTCAGTGTTTGTTGTTTCAGGTGATGTCTTCTATAATCTATCTTTCTAACTTAGGACATTGAGGACAATGTTTCGTTTTGGTTGGAAGGAAGGGGTAGTAGTTGATACTTTAAAAAAATTTACTAACTGTGTTTTCTATTTGCAAAACCATTGTTACTAAGATGGCAGATTCAAGTAGTTCTTTTGTTAAAGTGCTCTTAAGACGCATCCTAGTAAACATTCTTAACAAGGTCTATCATAATACTTTCTGAAATATTCAGGTTTACAAACTCTCGTATTATTATCAATTGCTTCTACTCATGTACTCATTTAACAAGTATTTTTAAACCTTTATTTTCACACACACACACTGACACGACTAAAAGATTAATGTCTTCTCCCAAGTGTAGGAGTGTCGAAGTAATAAATAACCCAGCAAGACCGGGGTCGAACCACAGGGAGGTTGATTGTACAAATTATAAACGACAATAGTAAAACAACAATAATAATAACAACAACAACAATAATAATAGTAATAACAATAATAATAGCAATGATAATAACAATAATAACTATAATAATAATAATAATAATAATAATAATAATAATAATAGTAGTGGTAGTAATAGTAGTGGTAGTAATAAAGAAAGAGAAGAAGAAGAAGATGATGAGAACTTAGAGATGGAAAATTAATGTAAGGATTAAACAATACTAATAACAAATGTCAAGGTTAGAGGTTTCACTAATGGTATGTCAAACAAGTATAGTATAAACTCTTATTATTCAATTGGAAACCACACACAAAGGAGGTTCCAATCATATTATAGATTGTTAACATGATTACATTAGTCATCTTATTCGATTAATGCTAGTACTTGTAAATCTCGTCAAGCATTCATGATTATAACTTATGTTAACAACAAATCAAGTTCCTTTCATAGCCCAGGTGTCGGTTATACCATACAGTATGGGCTATGAAAGTGCCAAGCATTTGTTGTACCAAGTGTTATACAACATAAATCAAGATTACTCATTTAACAAGCACAGTATTAAACAATGAATAAGATAACAAATACAAACCATGTTAGTATCAAACATTAAAGTCCATTTTGAGTTTACACTATGCTTATTCTTACACCATTAGTGTAACCTTTTCACCTTGACATAATAAACTTAGCTAGACATAATAAAAGCAAGAAAAATAAATAAATAAAATAAGAACATAAATAAGATAAGAGTTAACAAAGTAAAGGAAAGGAAATGAAAGGCATAAACTTGATATTAATGAAAGCAAAGCATAAACATTACAAAAAATACAAAGAAAGAAAGCAAGAGCATGATCTTGATCTGGAGACCAAGATGCCTAAATGCATGGCAAATGCCTCCTTTTATAGGCCAAAATTGGGAACTATTGATTTGATGACTAATTGATGAGTGGGTAGCCAACTCTTGACTTGGTGACAATCCTTATCTTCTCTTGTCTGCCCAAAACGTCATTGATAACGTCAAAATTGGATCCACTTGAAAACATGAAAGTTGTAGGTAATTGTCTCAGCTTTCTTGTGTAAAAACTTCCGCTCATTTGGACTTCTAGAACTCCAGATATGGCCAAAATACTGAACAGTGCTCGGGTTGGAGGACAGATTCGGGCTTCTTTGTTGTTGCTACAATTTGGACTTGAAAATGGCCTTTCTAGATCTTGGGCTCCATATGAAAGTTGTAGGCCTATGTCTTACCTTTCCATCCATATAAAGTAGACCTAAATATGAGATCTATAGCTCTAGATATGACCCAATTACCAAACAGTGTTCCGGTTTGGATTGCACTGACATCTATTTTCTAATTTTGATTATCTCTTTGCCCTTGCAATTTAAGTTCTTAAAGTCATCAATCAATCCTTTCATTTATGTGATAGGCCTGCATTTAAAATGAACATTTACCACAAATTAAAGGTATCTTATATTATTAGATATATTATTATAAAACATGCTTTAGTTCAGGAGTTATTGATACTTCAAGTGCAAAATGATGATATAAAACCATGATAAAAATGCATTTTTAAGTACTAATCACACACTTTAACATATGATTATAGGTTGCATATTGAATTATTACATTATTTATGTTGTTTTGTTAAAGGTAACAACTAAAGAAAAGGGATAGTATATAATTTACAAAAAAAATAATAATAATAATGATAATAAATGTAATTAAAAAATAAATAAAGCTGTAGATAATTTTGGTTTCGTAACCTCACTAATATAAACAATTAAGCCTAAAGGAGTGTTTTAACACCTAATGCCCTAAAGTCAACTGACTTGGGAGCTATTGGCATAACGCTTATTATATGGGTTGAGGAGAAAAACTTAAGGGAATCAAACATTGCAATATCTACATATCAGTATCTGCAACCTGAGTTATTAAGCTCGAAGGGGTGTCTCAACACCTAATACCCTAAAACCAACTGGTTTAGAAGTTATTAGCCAAAAGCTCATTATATGGGTTAAAGATGCATTGTGTTTTAAGTTATATGTATATATATATAGATATAAAAAAAAAGATAATAATCCCAAACCAACTGATTAGTACTTAAAAGTGTATTTTTATCAAGGTTTTATATCATCAATTTGCACTTGAAGTATTAATAACTCCTTAACTAAAGCATGTTTTATAATAATATATCTAATAATATAAGATACCTTTAATTTGTGGTAAATGTTCATTTTAAATGCAAGCCTATCACATAAATGAAAGGATTGATTGATGACTTTAAGAACTTAAATTGCAAGGGCAAATAGATGACCAAACTTAGAAAAGAGATGTCGGTGCAGTCCATACTGGAACACTATTCGGTAATTGGGTTATATCTAGAGCTGTGGATCTTAGATTTAGTCCAATTTATATGGATGGAAAGGTAAGACATAGGCCTACAACTTTCATATGGAGCCCAAGATCTAAAAAGGCCATTTTCAAGTCCAAATTGTAGCAACAACAAAGAAGTCTGAATCTGTTTTCCAGTCCAAGCACTATTTTGCATTTGGCCCATATCTAGAGTTTCCAAAGTCCAAATGAGCTGAATGTTTTACACCAGAAAGCTAAGACGATTTTCTACAACTTTCATGTTTTAAAGTGGCTCCAATTTTGACATTATCAATGACGTTTTAGGCAAACAAGAGAAGATAAGGATTGTCACCAAGTCAAGAGTTGGTCACCCACTCATCAATTAGTCATCAAATCAATAGTTTCCAATTTTGGCCTATAAAAAGAGGCATTTGCCATGCATTTAGGCATCTTGGTTTCCAGATCAAGATCATGCTCTTGTTTTCTCTCTTTGTATTTTTTGTAATGTTTATGCTTTGCTTTCATTAATATCAAGTTTATGCCTTTCATTTCCTTTCCTTCACTTAGTTAACTTTTATCTTATTTATGTTCTTATTTTGTTTATCTATTTTTATTTCTTTCATTATGTCTAGCTAATTTTATTATGTCAGGGTGAAAAGGTTACACTAATGGTGTAAGAATAAGTATAGTATAAACTTAATATGGACTTTAATGTTTAATACTAACATGTTTTATATTTATTATCTTGTTCACTCTTTAATAATTTGCTTGTTAAATGATTAATCTTGATTTATGTTGTATAATACTTGGTACAACAAATGCTTCGCACTTTCATAGCTCATACTGTATGGTATAACCGACACCTGAGCTATGAAAGGAACTTGATTTGTTGTTAACATAAGTTATAATCATGAATGCTTGACGAGATTTACAAGTATTAGCATTAATCTAATAAGATGACTAATGTAATCATGTTAACAATATATAATCTGATTGGAACCTCCTTTGTGTGTGGTTTCCAATTGAATAATAAGAGTTTATACGATACTTGTTTGACATACCATTAATGGATCCTCTGATCTTAACATTTGTTATTATCATTGTTTAATCCTTACATTAATATTTCATCTCAAAGTTCTCATCATCTTCTTCTTCTTCTTCTCCTTCTTTTTCTTTATTATTATTATTATTATTATTATTATTATTATTATTATTATTATTATTATTATTATTATTATAAGTGTTATTGTTATTATTATTATTGTTATTGTTATTACTATTATTATTATTGTTATTGTTGTTATTATTATTGTTGTTGTATTATTATTATTTATAATTTGTACAATTAACCTCCCTATGGTTCGACCCCGGTCTTGCCGGGTTATTTATTACTTCGACACTCCTGCACTTGGGAGAAGACATCAATCTTTTAGTCGTGTCACCAACGAAGTTAACCTTAAACATTAGAACATAATATAGTTTTCTTCTAATAAAAGCCTCATCATCTATATTTTCATACATTGAACACATAAAAAAAAAAGTTTATTAATATCTTGTTTCAACAATATAAAGTAGATATATATAAATTTAATGAGAGTTTGTTTACTTGGATAGATTAATGGAAGTTAAAATAATAAATGTCTTACTTTGTGGAACTTGCAAATTGTTTTTTCTATTTTAACGCTTTGATTACTAGGAACTAGTAATAAGCTAGTTGGAGGGTGTGATTAGTACTTAAAAGTGCATTTTTATCATGGTTTTATATTATTATTTTGCACTTGAAATATCAATAACTCATTAACTAGAGCATGTTTTATAATAACAAGTCTGATAATATAAGATACCTTTAATTTATAGTAAATACTCATTTTAAATGCAGGTATTCTCACAATTTAAAGGATTGATTGTTGTGATTAACTATTAGAAGTGAAAGGACAAAGAAAAGGCTAAGTTTAGAAAGGAGATGCCAATTCAATTCAAATTCGAACATTGTTTAGTAATTGGATCATATCTAGAGCTATTGATCTTAGATTTCAGATTGATTTATATGGCTAGAAAGATAAGAAATAGGCCTACAACTTTCATGGTTTGGAAAGACCTAAATTTGCCATTTTCACATTTAAAATTTGGTCATGAAAGAGAAGTCAGAATTTATCCTATAATCTAACCCAAACACTACTCAAAGTTTTACCCATAACTAGAGTTTTAGACAGACATTTGATGTGAAATTTGGTGGGTTTAAGGAAAAGATAATTTCCAACAACTTTCATTAGAAGACTTGCTCAAATTCTGATGGTAGTAATGAAATTTCATCCAAACAAGAGATTGAGGGCTATCCACCACGTCTACCAGTAGAACTGCTCAGTATTTTAGACATATCTTGAGCTGTAGTGCTCTAAATGCTCTGAAATTTTGTAAGTGGAAGGAAAAGACAATTTCCAACAGCTTTCATGAAGAACACTTTGCCAAATTCTGATTGCATCAATGTCAATTCATCCAGCCAAAATGCTTGAGTGTCGTTGTCCACTAAGTCCACTAAATCAAAAGTTGGTCACTACATCAATTATCAATTACCAAATAAATAGTTTTGAATATTAGCCTATAAAAGGAGACATTTTCCATTCATTTAAGCATCTTGTTTTTCATATCAAGATCATGTTCTTGCTCTCTCTCTCTTTATATTTTTGTAATGCATAAGTTTTGCTTTCATTAATCTCTTGTTCATGCTTTTCATTTTCTTTACTACACTTAGTTAACTTATATCATGTTTATGTTCTTATATTGTCAAGGTGAAAAGGTTTCACTAATGGTGTTAAAATAAGTATAATATAAACTCAATATGGACTTCAATGCTTATATCTTAAACAACTTGCTATTAACATGTCTTATCATTTTTATCTTATTAATTCTTAATACCTTGCTTGTTAAATGATTAATTTAGATTTGTTTTTTATAACACTTGGTACATCAAATACTTAATCCTTTATAGTCTTCTACCGACATTGTTATTATGAGAGGAACTTGATTTGTTGTTAATATAAGTTAGCATCATGAATACTTGATAAAATTTATAAGTATGGTGTTCCGTAAATAAGATGATTAATATGATCATGTTGATAATTTATAAATAGTTTATACTTTACTTATCTCTAATATTATTAGTGTATCCTCTAACCTTGACATTTTTTTTTCTCATTGTATAATCTTCACATTAATCTTACATCTCAAAGTCCTCTTTAACTAATCTTCACCACCACCATCATCATCATTGTTGTTGTTGTTCTTATTATTATTATTATTATTATTATTATTATTATTATTATTATTATTATTATTTATATAGTTAACTTCCCTATGATTCGACCCTAGTCTTGCCGGATTATTTATTACTTTGACGCTCCTTCACTTCGTATAAGATATCAACTCCTTGATCATGTCATCTAGCCACCTTTAGGTATATGATTAGTACTTAAAAGTGCATTTTTATCAAGGTTTTTTATTAGCATTTTGCACTTGAAGTATCAATAACTCCTTGATTAAAATATATTTTATAACAACAAATCTGATAGTATAAGATACCTTTATGGTAAATGTTCATCTTAAATGCAGGCCTATCATATAAATCAAATGATTGATTGTTGAGTTCAACAATTGAAATTGAGAAGACAAAAAGAGAGTGAAGCTTAAAAAGTGATGCTGGTTTAGTCCAAACTAGAACACTATTCAGTCATTGGATCATATTTGAAGCTGTAGATCTTGGATTTCAATTTAGTTTATATGGTTAGAAAGCTAAGACATAAGCCTAAAACATTTATGGGAAAGCAAGACTCAATTCTGCTGTTTGAAAGTCCAAATCTTAGCAACAACAGAGAAGTTTGAATCTGTCCTGCAGCCCAAACATTGTTCAGTGTTCAACCCATATCTTGAGTTCTGGAAGTTCAAATGACCTTAATTTTTTTAGAAAGCTAAGACAATTTTCTAGAACTGTTATGATTTAAGTCTGTTTGAATTTTGACGTTAGCAATGACATTTTGTTAAGACAATAAGGTAAGGATTGTCACTAAGTCAAGAGTTGGTCACCCACTTAACAATTAGTCATCATATCAATAGTTATAAATTTTGGCCTATAAAAGGAGGCATTCGCCATGCATTTAGGAATTTTAGTTTTCAGATCAAGATCATACTCTTTATTTTATTTTATTTTTGCAATGTTTAAGTTTTATTTCATGTTATATTTTTCTTAATCTCTTATTTATGCTTTTCATTTCCTTTACTATACTTATGTTCTTATGTTGTTTAGTTATGTTTCTCTTTTTCATTATGTTTAGTTAAGTTTATTATATCAAGGTAAAAATGTTACACTAATGGTGTAAGAATAAGTATAGTATAAACTCAACATAGACTTTAATGTTTGATACTAACATGTTTTGTATTTGTATCTTGTTCACTCTTAATACTTTGCTTGTTAAATGGTTAATCTAGATTTATGTTGTATAACACTTGATACAATAAATACCTGACACTTTTATAGCCCAACTATATAATATAACCACACCTGTACTATGAAAGGAATTTGATTTATTATTAACATAAGTTATAATCATGAATACCTGACAATATTTACAAGGATTAGCATTATTCGAATAAGATAACTAACGTAATTATGTTAACCATTTATAATCCAATTAGAACCTCCTTTGTGTGTGGTTTCCACTTGAGTAATAAAAAGAATTTATACTATACTTGTTTGAATTACCATTAGTGGATCCTCTAATCTTGACATTTATTTTTATTGTTTAATCTTCATATTAATCTTACATCTCAAAATCCTCTTTAACTTTTTCTTCTTCTTCTTCTTCTTGTTGTTGTTCTTTATAATTTATATAGTTAACCTCCATATGGTTTGATCCTAGTCTTGTCGGGTTATTTATTACTGCGACACTTTTGTACTTGGAAGAAAATATCAATCTTTTGTTCATGTTAGTATACTCTTAAATTGTTTCTTTATTTCCTATCTCCATCATTAAAAGGTTAGATATGCGTGGAGTTATGCCCATGTTGAATTTGTATTGTTTAATAAATGCTCCCACCAAGTCTTTCCACCCTCAAATCTCAATGTTATTAAGCCTTATGTACCATATCAAAGCAGTATCACTAAAGCTATATTGGAAGAAGTGAATAAGTAGTTTCTCATCATGGACTACTTGAGCCATTTTATTATAGTAAACCTTTAGGTAAGTCAGCAGGCATTGTGTTTCTGTGTATTTGAAAAATTCAAGCTCTCAGAAGTCCTTTGAAACTATGACATTTGATACTAAACACATTTTAGCTACTTTCATTGGGTTATATAGATTAGACCTTTTAATTGCCTTTATTATTTCTTCCAATTTTGCATACTTCTTGTAAGCCTCGCTAACATGATTCTCTTTTGAAGTTTCTTCTTTAATTAAGTCTACCACATAAGGTAGCCTTATAGGGAAAACAAATGAGATGTATGGGAAACCTATGAACTCGTTTCTTGGAGATGTTCTTCTAGGGCTTGAATTTTATAGTTGAAAGGGAGCCTTATTGTTGGATGAAAGGTTACCATTGTTTAAGTAACCGG
>NW_011507849.1:0-975 GCF_000495115.2 Populus euphratica | reverse complement strand
AGGACAATGTCTCGTTTTGGTTGGGGGGAGAGGGTAGTAGTTGATAAAAAAAAAATTATTTTTCATTTCATAAAGCATGTGCATAATGATTGTTACTAGGATGGCAGAGTAAAGGAGTTCTTTTGTTAAAGTGACTCTTGAGACGCATCTTAGTAATCATTCTTAACAAGGTCTATTATAATACTTCCTGAAATATTCAGGTTTACAAACTCTCGTATTGTTACCACTTAATTCTGCTCATATACTTATTTAACATGTATTCTTAAACCTTACTTTACACACACACACTTTAACATATAATTGTGGGTTGCATATTGGATTATTACATTATTTATGTTTTTTTGTTAAAGGTAACAACTAAGGGAAAGGGATTGTATATAATTAAAAAACAAAAAGAAAAAAAAAGAAAAAAAAAAGAAAAAAAGAAAAAAAAATGATGATAATAAAAATGTAGATAAGTTTGGTTTCGTAGCCTCCCTAACCTAAGCAATTAAGCCTGAAGGGGTGTTTTAACACCTAATACCCTAAAGTCAACTGACTTGGGAGCTATTGGCCCAACGCTTGTTACATGGGTTGAGGAGAAAAGCTTAAGGCATTCAAACATTGCACTATCTACATATCAGTATCTGCGACCCGAGTTACTAAGCTCGTAGGGGTGTCTTAACACCTAATGCCCTAAAACCAACTGGTCTGGGAGTCATTAGCTGAAAGCTCGTTACTTGGGTTAAAGTTACATGGGTCACAAATTGAGGAATTGCCACCACGATCAATTAAGTCCATACCTTCAAGTGTTCAACCACCAAAACCTTCAAGTGTTCAACCACCCAAACCTGATTTGAAGTCGTTGCCATCCAATCTCAAATACTCATTTTTGGGAGAAAATGAAACTTTTCCTGTAATAATCTCTTCCAAACTTAATGCACATCAAGAAGGTAAGTTATTACAAACTCTGAAAATGCACAAAAATGCATTAGG
>NW_011507836.1:0-982 GCF_000495115.2 Populus euphratica | reverse complement strand
CAAAAAGGATCTGATATCTATAATTTAAAAAATATAGGGATTATAATAAATATTCTAGCCTATCTTTGTAAAATCACTCATTCCCTGCATAGTAGTTTTTATTTTGATCCTCAATGTCTTAATTTAATTTTTTTTCAATAAATTATTTTAATTATTTGATTAAAGATCAAATTAAAGAACTAAAAAAAGGAAAAATATGACAATATTAACAGTTTGTTTGTTCACAATGCCGTGTGAGGCATCCGATACACAGTATATTTTGTATATTAAGTGCTTGTTTGGTAACTTAGTTATGGGTGAGGTTCACTCGCAGCCACGCTAAATATCGTTCAGTAAGAAAAAAAAATTGCTTCTTACTAGTAGAGTCCATTGAAAATCAAGATGAGACCGTAGGTGTTGGAGAAACAGCAAAATGTTGTTTCTCGTGGGGCAGGAAGTTGTGCAGTAGAGCATGGCTGTACTGTACAATGCGAGTAAATTTTTACTTGCATTGTTTACTAAACTTAAATCAGTTTTTTTTTTTAAAAATATAAGTACGAGTGAATTAATTCACTTGTGCTGTTCAAGTGAAAAGTGTAATTTTTTTTAAAAAAAATTATTTTAAGGTGACTTAAACCAGCTCGTACTGTAATCTCAATTTTATTCCAAATAATATTGTACCTAATTTTATTACACGCTTGAAAAATTATGAAAACTGTAGTGTTTGTTGAATGAATCTTGTATGTAATGAAATTGTAATTTTTTTTTAAACAGTTGAGTTTTACTTGAAAAATTAGTATTTAATAACACTACATAAAAGGATATCGCATGATGACGTAATATTTTTGGAATTTAATTGCAATTCCAATTATGTTCTTGCCAGGTCCAACTCAATTAAAAAATATATTTTTATGTTTATTTAATTATATTTTATTTGAAAAATTAGAAGAAGATCGTTTAATGACTAGAGAATTAATTCAGTTTTTGTTATTGTGTACTTAAA
>NW_011507940.1:0-936 GCF_000495115.2 Populus euphratica | reverse complement strand
TGAAAAAGAGCGGTCAATTAAAATCTATTGAAAACATTGTGTGTCAAATATGTGAAACAAATGAACACTCAACCAATAACTGTCCAACCTTGCCTTCTTTTAAGGAATGTCTCCATGAACAAGCCCATGCTTTAAACAGTTTTCAAAGGGCCAACCACAACCCATACTCCCAAACATACAACCCTGGTTGGAGAAATCACCCAAATTTCAGTTGGAAGAGTGAGAACAACAATGCACAAACTTCACAACCACCGTTTCAAGCACACCACAATTTCTAAAATTCTCATAGATATGCACCTCCTTATGCTCCACCTACTAGAAGAAATCTTGAGGAAACATTGCATGCATTCATTGAAAAGCAAGAGACAATCAATACTCGAAACATTGCATGCATTCATTGAAAAGCAAGAGACAATCAACACTCAACTTGTTCAAAACATGATAGATTTTAAAGATACTCTTGCAAAATTAACATATGCTCTCAGTTTTCAAGAGAAAGGTAAGTTTCCATCTTAACCACAACAAAATCCCAAGGGGCAATACAATGCAAATGCAAGTAGTTCTGGAAGCCAACACATGGATCAAGTCAAATCAGTCACTACTTTGTGTAGTGGTAAGGTTATTGAAAAACCCTCTCTTAAACCTTGTGAGAAAGATGATGAGTCAATCTCTAAGGGTAAGGAAGGGGTTGAATCTGAATATTGCAAAGAAAAGACTGATTCGCTGCTAGCACTTCCATTTTCTCATGCCATGACCAATCAGGGAGAAATCAAGGATGAAAAAGGCATCGAAAATGTTGATGCGGATCTTTTATCAAAAGTGACAACAGATTCGACACCCGACATCACACCAATCGATGATTACTTTCCTGATGAATCTCTACTTTCTCTTAGTTCAATGCCTTGGTTTGCTAAAAATATCTATTTTCTTTCTTCA
>NW_011507815.1:0-996 GCF_000495115.2 Populus euphratica | reverse complement strand
ACATCCCATGACCTCTTTTAATTACAACAACAAGTGAGAAAATTTACAAAAACACTTTTAGCTATATAAAAGCAATTAAGGGTCTCTCAACTGAAACAACAACACTTGGTGAACCGCTTATATTTTTTATGGTTCGTTCGCGTTCGTATTACCCTCTCTATGCACCTTCTTTTAACATTCATAAGTAATTATCTTTTAAGGAGAAATCAAATAAATATGACAAATATGATGATGAGAGAAATGTCACAAATCACTTAACCCTAAAAAATAATTATTACCGCCCTAATAAACAAGTAGCACACCATAATAAAATAGTCACTCAGAGAAGCACAACATAAGAGATTCATTTTCTCTGATAATGTTAATTAGTCATAAACATAAATGGCCTTAACGTGAGTAAGGATGAAACTTGTTAAGTAGTGGGAGCATGGCCATTGTGATCTCTAGACAAAGGCCTCCTCATTGGCTCTACAAATATTAAATGGAAATGCCTTCCCTCGTAAAGACACCCTTGTCATCACCATTGCACTCTTCACCCATTGGCTATACCAAGTTCTCACTGATGAAGGTAGTATGGTAAATATCATCCTATTCGAAAAGTCTTTAATGTAATGAATATTAACAGTATTTAAAGGGGCATTTGAAAGCGGTAGCTTTGTAGAGAATTAGTCTAAGAAAATATTGAAATGATTGTTTTTTAAAAGGTTATTATATCTACGGCAAGAGAAAGAACCCAACTCCTGTTGAGGGAAATCCTTTTTTATGGCTTTGGTATTTACGGCAAATTAAAAGGCTTGTTGCCTGAGCAAAGCCCTCCAAACACTCCTAGGCTTATTAGTTTAGGCCGACCACTTGGATCTCTTCTTATAAGCCCAGGGTTGCTTACTTTCTTGTTATGTTTGTAATATAAAAAAATTAATAGATTTATTAAATTAATATTTAAAAAATGACCTAATTATGCCGTGATTTTATGAGTACAGATTATTTTGGATAATA
>NW_011507770.1:0-1025 GCF_000495115.2 Populus euphratica | reverse complement strand
TTGTTTTCTCTATTCAGTGATTTAGATCTCCTCCCTTAAACGTGCTTAGAAGGTTGAGATGATACAACAGTTGTGTAAAAATCCCTTAAACATGCTTAGAAAGTTAAGATGATACAACAGTTGTGTAAAAGGGGAGCCAATTTTATAGGGGAAAAGGAAGTAACAAGACATAGAATCCCATAAGATCGACTACATTTGGAACCCATCTTTTCATATTAAAGTTCAAAAGGTTCATATAACATAGCCTCCTGCATAAAGTCATCGTTCTGTTTGTTTTTATGTTTTAAAAGCATTTTTGAAAAAAAATAAACTTTTTTATTTTTTTTCTTTGTTTCAAATTATTATTATTTTTTTAAATCATTTTGATGTGTTGATATAAAAAATAATTTTTAAAAAATAAAAAATATTATTTTGATACATTTTCAAGTGAAAGTACTTTAAAAAATAATTACAATCATATTTCCAGACACGCTCCTCAAAAAGCAAACACGCTCTAACCAAGAAGTAAACATACTATAACCAAGCAGTTAGGCAGGCAAGAAGAAATGGTTTAACTTTAGAACATGGAAAAATTACAACTTCAATACTATGTTTACATAAAATCATGTTTTTCTAGTTTTTGTTGACTTCAAGATGCAAATCCTTTTTAAAAAAAATTAAAGTAGACCTTCCTTGATTGAATTTTTTTTATAAATTAATTTTAAAATTAACATGACCTGACACAACTAATTGTAAATCTTGAAGAAATAGTTTATGTAACTTACAAATATCTCAATAACTATAAATATAAAAATATAAAGCGTTGCATCCTTAATCTGAACAAGAGAGTCAACCATAACTGGTCTCAAGCTTTCAAATCATCAAGCTAGGCAGTCAATCATGACTGGTCTCAAAATTCACCACTTGCATTGTGTCCATCATTGTCGGTAGTCATGTCATTGTTTAAGAGCCTACTTGAGAGTGTGGTTATAATTATTTTACAAAGAATTTTTCATATTAAAATACATCAAAATAAATTTTTTATT
>NW_011507818.1:0-996 GCF_000495115.2 Populus euphratica | reverse complement strand
ATCCTGTTGAATCAACAAAATAGAAAGAAAACTTCACTTCGACAATCAAAAGGCCAAAGTAGTAATTTCACATCCACCTCCTCCCTTCATCCCTCCATATAAAACTCCTCCTCCAACTAACTCTCCACTCACCGAACCCCAAAAATCATTTTCACAGAAGACAAGAAAAATCACAATCTGACCACTTTCTCTCAAAAAACTCTCATTTACACCCCTGAGAAGCAAACCACCAACATCATCAACCTCAAGCAGCAGCATGTGTGGCGGTGCTATCATCTCTGACTTCATACCTCCGACCACCACCGCTCGATCTTCTCGGCGGTTTGCGGAGGGATTCGAGTGGCTTGGTACGAAGAAACCCTTCAACAACAAGAAGTACTCGAAGCCAGTTGTTATTAATCTTGGCGATGATTTCGAGGCTGACTTTCAAGAGTTTAAGGATGAGTCTGATGTCGATGAGAACTATGATGTCTTTGTTGATGCCAAGCCTTTTTCTTTCTCTGCTACTGCTTCTGCCCCTGCTAAGAAACGTGAGCTCTCTCGGGGTTATTATGTTCTTGCCTTTATTTGTTTTGTCTTAATTCTTATTGCTTAATTATTGCGGTTATGGGTTAGCTGGTAGTAGTTAAGAAATTGGGTTTTGTATTCTTTTTCTAGGAATGAAGTTTCTTGGTGATCGATGTTAGAGTATTGGGCTTATGCTCTCTAATTTTTCATGTCCTTTTTCCTTCTTCCAAGTTTCATACTTCATATTAAAAGACTCTGTGTCCTGAAGGTCATTGTTTTGGTAATTTTGAAATTGATCCAGATATATATGGAATATGGTTAGTTATTTTGATGATAATTTATTGAGGTGGCTTATAGGTTTTGGTTTCTGGTCATATTGATCCAGATATATATGGAATATGGTTCACTGATCGTTTTTGTAGGATTAGATTTGTTTTCATTTTTTTCCCCAGGGTTTTTTTATACTAATGATCCAGATCTTGTAGTTAT
>NW_011507812.1:0-997 GCF_000495115.2 Populus euphratica | reverse complement strand
GGCTGTGTCACGAACTAAAGCAAGCTTGGCCAACAGGCCACAGAGCTGAAGATACGAACCAACACCATCGCAGATTCTCATATGGGCAAACCCAGTTTCCTGAAAGCTCATAATGTCATAGAAAAGTGTGATAAATAGATTAGATAGATGGAAGGAAATGCTAGGCAAGCAATAATGTTTTACCTTCATGAACTCCAATTTCAGATATTCAGCCATATCATAATTCTTTATGATTCGGAAAAGGGTTGTAATTATGTCAGTGGGGGAATAGCCCATATCATAGAGATGCTTCAGACCAGAACAAGCATCATCAAATTTTCCCTCAAGCACCTGGCGCACCATATTCTTCACATGCAATGGATGAGGCTGATCACAGACCTGAAAAACAACTGACAACCTAAGATTCTCTAAATGCGTAGCGACAATAAATACCAAGGTTATGCACAAATTGTGGGTTGTAACCTTGAAAACATTTTCCTGGTTGACAAAATGGAATCCACTATGTGTAGCCTGCAAGTTGTTCAAGGCCTGCCTCATATCTCCATCAGCAGTAAATATAATAGCTTCAAGACCTTCAGGAACGTAAGGGACCTTCATCGAGACAAATAAAGGTCAATGATGGTTGCATCAGGTTTATAAACACGCTCTACTATCAAAGGTTCATTGAGATTTTAATCTTGGGGAGCCATGCCAAAGAGTCCCCATCAAGTTTAACTGCACTTGTAAACTTTCATGGGAAAATTCAGGCGTCATCCACTCATGTAATCTCCCAATCAGGATGTATTTGAATCTGAACCTAGTTTCACATAAAAGTCATTAAATATGATTAGACTGTGTTGCTTCATACCCAGTTCATCTATCATGTTTTCAGGGATAAAATATCCTGCATATTTAAATGGCGATTGACCCATTAAAATTTGCATGGAGGTAAATGTCAGTTTTCCGCCTCATTCTCGCTTGTTCAACTTTCACAGCTTAGAACTACCTTCAAAAGTCA
>NW_011507814.1:0-997 GCF_000495115.2 Populus euphratica | reverse complement strand
TTGTTTTTTCATGAAGTAATTTAGTGATTGATAATTTATATGAAACAATATGCATTATCTTTCAGTTTAGCAACAAACAGTAGTAGCCAAACAGTTGAACTTAGCCAGGGTTTGTTGTATGTTGATTTTTTTAAAAAAAAATTTATCTCTCAATATTGTTTTATTAAGAATTTTGTTCTTTTTGTATTTAACTTTTATGGGATCAGTTTCAGTTTGGTGACTACAAATTGTTTTTAAAGGTTATTTTCGGATTTTTAATAAAAAAAATTTAATTGATCTTCATATTTTTTTTACTTTTTTTAATTAGAATTATCACAATCTCATGTCACTTGTCATTGGATTAAAAAATTAATTTGAGTTGATTTGAATTTTTTATTATTTTTTATTTTTAAATTCAATTTTATCCATCAACATTTTTCTTATTAAAAATTTTATTTTGTTATTTTTTAGATTACCTTTTATGCAATTAGTCTTGCTTTCATAACTGCAACCACAAGTTTTGAAGATTAACACTAATTAATTTTGAACTTTTTATATCTTTTTTTAAAATTAATGTTTTTTTCAACTTTTAATTGATTTTTATGTTTTTTTTTTACATTTTTCATTCTATGAGGTTATTACAATCATGGGCTCATGGTTACAGGATTAATGAGTTAATCTAAATTCACTCAGATTTTGTTTTGTTGTTTTTTTATTTTGGTTTATATTTTTATTTTTCTGCTTTTGCTATTTATTATTGAGTTGTTTTGATAATTGAGTTTTATGATTTTATTTAATTTTTTTCATTAACAACCTTTTTTATATTTTATTGGCTTAGATAATCACTTAATTAAATAAAATATTTATTCTATTTAACACAGCTGAGCGCATGGCTCCTATTATGATATTAAATCTCCCAATTAAATGTTAATTTATTTAATTTGATGTATATATTAACTTTTTAATTTATGATTGAATTTTATATATATATATATATATATATATTAGAAATGCATGT
>NW_011507811.1:0-998 GCF_000495115.2 Populus euphratica | reverse complement strand
ATTCTGTGCTGCTTGTGCTTGTTTTCTTCATGTATTATTTTTATCTGCGTCAAATATCCCTAGGAATTTTTCAGTTCTATGCATTGTGTTTTGGCTTCTCATTTTATTTTTAACATTTTCTATGGAGATTAAGGGGACAATTGCCCCCTTAATCCTTTTTTTTCTTTCAAATATTTTTTATATTAAAATTTTAATATAATAATTTAACAAGCTTTTTTTCTTTATTTTTTTTGAATTATTGTTCCTACCTCATTTCTTTTATATTTTTTTTTTAAGTTTAAAACTATTAATTAGTTAAGTAACCTTTCATGCTTTATGCTTAATATTTTAGGTAAATTTTTTTTATTTTTTCTATTTATTTCATTATTTAATTTTAGTTTTATTCCTTAATAATATGATAATTTATGAATTTTTTAAATTAATATGTATATGTATAATATTATATGCTTATAAATATGAATTGAAATGAATTTTAATGAATTAATATGTATTTTGTTATGAATTTCATATGAAAAATAATAGTGATCAATGTACTAGTAATTAAAAATAAAGTATTGAACAACTAAAAAAATTAGGGATACAATAAAAAAATATATTAATATTTATATTTAACCCACTTGTGTAAAACAACAAATTAATAAAGAAGTGTTGCCAATAATTTCACTAGTCCCTAAAAAATTTAGAAATATATGAATGAAAGTTTCATTGTATATTGAGAAAGAATATCTTTAATAAGATTAATAATAAAGTTATTATTAAGCAACTTTAAAATATAAAAATTAAAAAATTAATAATTATAATGTAAGTTTTTTTATTTTAAAAATATTTTTAAATTAATTTTGCTTCACATAAGTTAATATATGTATTTTAAATTGATTTTTCTATATATAACACATGTTTATATAATATATAATATTAAATATTTATAATTTATCCTCCCATTTAATTTTTTTTTTGCTCTGGACAGAAAATATTTCAATGCATCGGAGCGCAAGGGA
>NW_011500593.1:109636-119750 GCF_000495115.2 Populus euphratica | reverse complement strand
TAAAACACAAACCACACTTAAGTTAAAAATATATACTTTTTATATACTCTTTGCATGAATTCCATGAAAAAAAACTAGCGATACAGTGGAGCTTAACCAGCCCTTCCATGGAAGGTACATAAGTAGCTTGAGTGATGAGCTTAAACGAGTTTTATTGAGCCACGTGTTGCCTGTCACATAACTTGTGATTGATACTCTGCGATGCGCGAGTCATCACTATTACCTAACCATCGTGAAGTCAACTCCAAAGTCTTTGGGTCTACAGCCCAAATTACCTAACCATGTATTCACTGTGGTCGGCTTGAATTTTTCGGTTGACTTGGGGTTAGCTGGACTAGAAGCTTTTTGACCAATATATGTTGTTTCATGATAAAATCTAATTAAATTATAAAAAAAGTACGGTACCGAAATATATCAAATTTGAGATCCAAAATCCTATTTAAAACATATAGCAAATTACAATAGTCAATTAACTCCCCTTAAGATAGTATGGCAGTAGCATAATCATCTACAAATTTAAGAATATTATATAAAGCTTTTTTTAATCCAAAATTCTTATAATATGGAGGAGAATGAGTTTAAACATTAAGAGTATTGTGAATATTAAAAGGGATTTTTATATTTTTTTTACTTGAAAGAACTAACTTATAGAATCATAAAAACACAAAGACTATATCGTAATTTACTCAAGTAAATAGTTTTTTCTAGCTATTTTTAATCAAGAATCACGGTTTATTTAATTTAAATATTGTATTTTTTTAATAATTAAGAATATTGTACAGGTTAGGGGCAAATAGATGTTGGGTGTGAAACTACCCCTAAACTCTGCATTAAGAAAATTAGAATTCCTAATTAGAGATGAGAAATAAAAATAAAATTCCAAATTAAGGCTAAAAATCTAATAATAAAAATAATAGATTAACAAAAACAATTTTTCCCGAGCCTAAGTTAAACACTTTTCCAGCCTCCATTGGGTACAACAAGCTATCATGCTATAGAACTTGACTTACAAGAACCTGCTAGAAAAATTTCCAAAGGTCATATCAAAGAGTTATGATCCGTTTTTATTAGAAAGGTCATTTGATGTGATTAAATCTCTTTTTAGGTTTGGAATTGTTCATCTTATTTAAAAATATAACTAAAGTATACTAGCTTGTCAAAAATAAAATTTGGTAATTAAACTAGGAAAGAAAAAACTCAAAGATTATTATGTATGCGAGGAGTTGGTGTCCAATCTCTCATAAAATATAAGATCTATTATTAAAATAATTTATGAGTTCTAAGAAATAGTATAATTTTTCATACATGTAAAAATTCTTCTGACAAAAAGAAAGCAATCCAGGGAACATGAATAATTATTTTTTAAGTAAAATGACGATAGAGTGCAACTCCTGAAATAAGGGCGCGTGTGGTCCACTTGAAATTTTTTAAAGTTCTAAAATTTTATTTTTTATTTTAAATTATTTTTATTTTTAAATTATTTTGATGAGCTGAAATTAAAAATAAATTTTAAAAAATAAAAAATATTTTGAAAAACAACTTTTATTATTATCATCCCGGTAAATAAATTTTGCATGGTTTACTTGTACCGGTATCCTTGAAAAAGACCCATCCTAGTCTAGTTCATTTTGAAAAATTGAGTACTTAGAAGTTGAAAAGAAGTTTCCGGTGGCTGTGGGCTGTGGACTTCTCGACCGCAAAAAAGTTGCATCTGATATTTCCGAGCTTCTTCGGAGGCTTCTTTATGAGGTAGTGTTTTCTACATGGACTATAAGCGAATCCGCAACAATTTCCACGTCAATTGAATATCACATCTTTTGATTAAACGAAGTCTGATCCAGCAATAGGAGCATAAAATCTGTCGCCCCTTCTTTCCTTGTGGACGAGTCTTTTCCTTATCTTCTAAATGACACTGACAAGTAAAAATTGAAATAGATTTTGCAAAACACTTTGAAAATAGTAAGCAATGACTGAGAATTTGCAGATAGTATTCTTTTTTTTAATGCAGACAAGTCATGAAGGAAATGCATCTTATAATTGCAGAGAACTCAAAGATTGACAAAGAAGAGAAGGCTTGATGGGTACATATTCAAGTGTAGTAAACGAGGCCTACCTAGCAGCCTTGGAAGGAGACTGGAATCGGATGATTCTTGCTTACCATGGACAAAATTATGTTTACGTGATGCTTCCAGTGACGGTTTCAAAAGATACTTCATTTCACCTGGCAGTGTATAGCGAAAGGCGCGAGCCGCTTCAAGGTCTACTCGGTATTGTTAACAGAAACCCAACTCTCGGGAATCCCTTGACTAAAAAGAATACGTATGGAAACACAGTTCTTCATGAAGCAGTTGTTGCTGGAAATATGGAAGCAGTAAAGCTCTTACTCCAGACTATCCCTAGAGAACAGGGTGAATTTCATCCTTCAGAGCAACTTCAGGCTAGAAATATGCTTGGCGAGACCACGTTGTATAGAGCTGCTTCATGTGGTAACAAAGAAATGGTGGAGTATTTAGCTAGACTGCCGGGGCAAATCTCCTACGGCAAGCTATTAGAAGATCACCGCAAGAGAGGGGATTTGACGCCGATTCTTCATGCTGCCATCCAAGGACAACACTTTGGTTTTGTTCTTAATCTTTATCTCTCTCAAATGAAACTCTTAAGACATCTACAGACACGCATGCTACACACATTCAAATGACACTATACTTTCAATGCAGAAACTGCTCTGACGTTGCTGAAACTGGATCCATCACTTGGCGACATGACCGATGATCAGGGCATGACCTGTCTTCATCTCCTCGCTGATATGCCTAGTGCTTTCAAGAGTGGATATGCAATTCCCACAATTTCCATTAGGAAATTGTTATACTGTTGTATGTCTAATGCAATATTTTCTTTTCCTTTCCATTTATTTCTTTGATCGGCATTATTAATAAGCTAACCCCAGCTCGAACATCGGCTCTCAAGGCAAGCTGTTTAACCGATTGATTAAACACTGATTTTCCAGTTTTTAATTTTTTTTAATTTTTTGAGGATAGCATGTCAAATTGTATTGCTTACGCTACTTTAAATCCCAGAAGGTTTGATTTGACTTAAGTCGTGAGTTTTTGGCAGGGCTTTCCGCCCCAAAGGGAGATGGCTGCGACCAGAGCCGGAGTAAAAGAGGTACTGAAGATTGAAACTATTTTGCCATCTTGACAGCCTAAATCATAGAAGTAATTCCACTATTATATTGATAATACCATTGAGCTGACTGATGCTCCCTGGGGATCTTGTGGTTTTAAACTCAAGCAACCAGGGTTCAAAGCATTGGTACACAGAGCAGTAGAAACAATAACGATACTGCTCATGCAACAAAATCATCCTCAGTAAATTCCACAAGTATTTCGTGGAAGGACGAAACTTCCTGCTGTCAAGCAAGAATTGTTTCCGGCCTTATGCTTGGGATTGGGAGGTAGGCCGCCGGGCTGGCTTATATTCTCAAAGCCGGATTAATTGTCGACGTGGTGGAAAAAAATATTAAATTATAATTTTAAATGTCATTAATTCTTAAATCTTAATCCGTTCAAAACATTAAAGAAAGGTAGATATCTCAATTTATATTATAAAAAAATTAAAAAAAATGGTGAATGGTCATCACCTCACAAGACACAATTTTTTTTTTTGCTTTTATTTGTTTTAATATATATATATATTTCATCTTTTAATATTTGGTTTGTTAATGATTCAACTTTATGATTTATTAATATTTATGTTTTATATAATTATCTCAGTCTCGTAACCTATGTAGTGGATTTGACGGTTTAATCTAATATACTCAATTTTTTTTTTTTAAATTGATGCTTTAACGTTGATTTTTTAGGAATTAAACTTCATGATTTGTTCTAATTTATTTTTTATAAAATTATCTTAGTTTTATAACTCAAATTATGAATTTTATATGTTAACCTAAGTAGATTTAAGTCATTTTATTTTCTTAATAGATTAGGAGATTATTCTCAAAGTAGATTCATTATTCAACAATGTATTAATTGAGAATTGAGCTTCATAATTTATTTTAATTTGTTTTTTATAGAGTTATTTCAGTCATATAACTCGAATTGTAGATTTAGTAGGTTAACTTGAATTGACTCAAATTATTTTTTAATTTTTTTTATGATGTTATTCTAATGTCATGACCTGAATCATGAGTTTGACGGGTTAACCTTAATTAACTCTAAGTGATTTTTGTATTTTTTTAATTTTATCTTTTAATATTAAATTAATTAAAAATTATGTTTTATGATATGTTTTTGTTTACTTTATGTGAGAGTCTTATACGTGGGTTTAGTATGTTAATTTAAGTTATTTTTTTAATTTTATTTTTTAATATTAAATTAATTAAAAATTATATTTTATAATTTATGTTGAATTATTTTATATATAATTATTATATTCCTGGATTAAAATATCAGCATCAATACACCAGCTATAAATGTAGACGCGGATCAAAACATCTATATCAGGACACCAGCTTTCAACATAGGTCTCCTTACCTTTTACAATTGTAAGAGCATGGTAAATTTTGGTATTTTTGCCCCCCAAACCAATGACTTACATGATACCACAAGATCTCTACGTGAAGCAGTACCATATCCAATTCTTTCCGAAGCCTGAAATTCTATATTAGCTAGTTATAAAGGATTAAAGTTTACCTCTGGAGCTTTCCCAATACCAAGTAAACGAGCTTCTAATTATGAAAGACTTTTAGTGCAGGTGTTTTTATCCAATCTATATTTCGAATTATTAAAGTTACTGCATTTAAATACAGTTGTTGTTATGGATAATTCAAATCCCTTATTGCCTTTGCACTATTTATTGCTTGAGTGCATGATACAAATTTGTCGAAAAAAGAAATCTACGAAAATTGATGTAGGAGTTGAAATTTGTACACATCTCACCAAAATTCAACATTTGTATAGTACTTTCTGTATACTCCTCCGTCCATATTTGCATAAAATTCATTATAGCAAGCTCTCTCTCTTTGTATATCTCACATATGAGGAAACATGATAGGCTGGCCAGTGGTGGAAAGAATCCGGAAAGAAAAGCACAAGCATGAATCTGCATTGAAGCTTGCCGAGGAGCTTATAAAAAAGAGCCAGAGCTACTGGTTGCAATCTATCAATGCGGAGCCCACACTGGTTAATATCAATACCCTTGATCAAAGAGCAAGAGGAGCACAAAGTGACCGACAAGGTGGGGGAGGAAGAGAAGGAGAAGTAGAAAATGATGAAAATGTTCAACCATCGACCGAAGAAAATAGAAGACACGAGACTCCTTCACACCCGTTGTTTGTAGCAACTAGTAATGGAATAGTAGAGATTGCTCAAGAAATACTAGATAAATTTCCTCAGAGTATTGAGCTTGTTAATCAAATGGGGCAGAACATATTGCATTTGGCTGTGATGCATCGACAGCGGGGGGTTTTCCGTGTTGTCAAGAACAATAACAGACTAGTGACCAGGATGAGCTCGACAATCGACCATAATGGCTACACATTGTTGCACCAAGTTGCACACATGAAGCACTATCACGGAGGAACCAAGCCCGGCCCTGCACTCGAGCTACAAGAAGAAATAAAATGGTTCAAGGTGAGCTAGCTACTATTGTACAACTGCAATCCCATTGCATATTTTTATGAAATACAGTTCTTTATTCCTAGCTATAAGTAATATTTGCTTGTTAATTACAAGGAAATTAAAGAACGTTTTTAATTTTCCCATATTCCAAATTACTTCAAAATCAGTGAAATGCAGCTTTTTATACCTAAGCTATAAGTAATTTGTATAGCAAGTGTTCCAAGGAAAATGTAATCCTATAACTAAGGACCATGATAGGGAAACCTATTTTCCTATAATTAATGACTTTACCAGCACTAATGGATTTGTTTTCATGTTTCTCTGTCCGTGCAGCGGGTGCTGAAGGTGCTTCCACCTTCTCTGTCCAAGAAGCGGGTGCTGAGGGTGGTTCCACCTTCTCAAGCATTGCAAGGTGACAACGAGAATAAATTGACAGCACATGAGCTCTTCCAAATGGAGCACAAAAAACAACTCAAGTTGGCGCAAGATTGGAGCCAGAAAACCTCTCAGTCATGCTCAACAGTAGCCATTCTTGTGACCACGGTTATCTATACTGCCGCTTACACTATACCTGGAGGTTCTGACGTTCCAGGCTCTGCTATCTTCCATCACAACCGTTTCTTCTTGGCTTTCACTGCCTTGGACCTTATCGCCATAGTAAGCTCCCTCACCTCAGCTGTGATGTTCCTTTCTATACTCACCACTCCTTTTGAATATGAGAAATTCCATCAAAGTATTCCACGGAAACTGAGCCTTGGCTTCGCTTTACTCTTCCTCACCGCTATGACAACCATGCTTTCTTTCGCTTGCACCCTTTTTCCAATCATTCGTTATAAGAAGGAACTAACCACGGGTCTGATTTCGATTGCTGCTTTCCTTCCAGTGACAGTATTTGCACTAATGCAGTTCCCTTTATATGTCTCATTTCTGAGCACTATGAAGGACTTCTTTAAAGAAGCCAGGAAGTCTCTAAATTGGTGTTGCAGCCCTTTTTGGTGCCAGCGTTGCAGGAAAGGGAAGACCAGAAGAAGACAAAGGGCAGTTTGAGAAAGTGTATGTTTGCTTCAATAGCACGGCAAGAGATACATAAGATCTCGTAAATGTGTAAGCAAGAAGACAAAGGGCAGTTTGACATGCTATGTTGTTGTTTTTCATGTTGTACTTTGCCTTT
Source organism: Populus euphratica (assembly GCF_000495115.2). Classification (NCBI taxonomy): domain Eukaryota; kingdom Viridiplantae; phylum Streptophyta; class Magnoliopsida; order Malpighiales; family Salicaceae; genus Populus; species Populus euphratica. The sequence goes on along the minus strand of NW_011500593.1, from coordinate 112,958 downwards.
TGTTTTTAGTTTTTTCTTTCTTTCTTTCCATCTCCATTGGTCCAACTGGATCAATTGCAGATTGGATCACTCCGTAATCCATAGAGGTCGTACTGCTTTGCTATACTGATCAAAGTAGAAGCAAGAGCATAGTAGAAGTGGAAATTACCAATTAGTCCACCTAGGGTAGTAGAAATCAAGCCAAGACATTCAACTGTTACTTCTAGTACTAGATGACAGAGTTTGAAATTCGTATAAGCGAATCCATCGCATGTGGACACCACATTGGATAGCTTAGATCTGCCCATGTCCTCGTGAGCTATCGATGCAGTTTCTCGTCAAATTATGAATTTAAGTTGTGGTTGAAAAGTTTACAGTGCTAACTATTGGTCAAAACAGCAGAACCCAATGGTCTGTGCTCATTTGAGAAAGATTACTAAGGCTTGATGGTATCAAGAGAGCAGATCCAATTGGTCATTTGATTAACTTCTCTAGAACGCTCATGGACTCTGAATACCCGCCATCATAAATGATAAGTTACAAATGGTAGATCGGTTGCCCCACAAGGGATCCCGTATCTCCCTATGAATACAATAGTATCGATGAATTATGAATTATAAATTATAAATAGCTAATTTTGCAGATGCATGCATGCTATAGGCAATCTACTGACACAACAGTTAGTTTAGCATTAGAAGTAAAACTGAGCTAGCAGAAAAATTCACATGATGCTCTCCGCGCTTCGTCGTCAATTCTACTCCAGAACCTTCAGCTGTTACTGGCTTGTGCAGCTGCAATTAAACCAGATTCTCGCGAAAGATACATAACAAAGGTTACTTGATCAATACCCTTTTATTCATAAAAAAGGCCATATTTTCAACAATTTATGACACAAGTCCATTCCTAAAAGATGGATTTGCTATGCTTTTTAAACAATAACCGCTGCATAAAAATTAGAATTGGCCCAAACAAAGATATGAGAAATCTGGTTTAAGTATTGCAGGACAGCGCTTCTGCACAAAAAAATAAGTAGTAACTTGCCAATGCCTCTCTTCCAACGAGGCTAACTGCAAGAAAAATGAAGGATCTGAGATCAGCAGCTCTTTACTAGCTTGTGCAGCTGCAATTAAAAACAGAATTCTCAAGAGAAATAAATGCCAAGGGTCCAATATTCTTTTATCGTAAAAAAGGTTAATGTGTTCAATAACTTAAGATGCTGGTAAAACCTTAAGCAATGGATTCTCTATGTCCCTAAAAAAAACTGAAACATCTGGTTTAAAATTTTGAGAGACAACAACACCTAGCCAGTGTCCAGTTTCCAACAGGGCTGACCGCAAGAAAGATGAAAATTTTGAACTTAATAGGATTTCTGTTAAGTCAACCAAAAGCCCTAAACATAAACTAATCCTGTTCTCATCTCTTTACAGGTTAATTTGCAATTATTGACAATTTATGCCCGAAAAAGAAACAACGTTATTTGCATTCATCAGCAATTTAGTTCATACACGTTCACTCAGATTAGAGTGTAGAATGAGGAAGAGAGACTTATCCATGCATCCATCTCCTACATGACAAAGGGCATTGGAAGAAGACTTAATTACAGCTTCTGCCACAGATAATCAATGGAGGGAACGCACAAAAGCATCATCTTTTGAAGGCAGGCTTACACTCTCAAATTTCGTAGTTATCTCCCAGATGTTATCTTCAGATATGTCAGAAACTTTTCTCTTGCCAAGACTCTTCTTTCCCATGACAAAGCCTGCTGCCAACAATAGGAAATAAGAACTTAGAATTGTTCTGAAATATTTCATGAAGTCATCCACATCAGTAAACCAAACCATTCTAACAAAATCAAAAGCATACAACAACAAACCAAGCCCCAATCCCAACTAGTTGATTTCTTTTGATTTATGAAAATAAAGAACATGCAATATATATATATATATAACCTGCCTGCTTAAGATCTCTCTTGATATTGAGAAGCACAGATAGGTCACAACCATCCTCTAGACTGATTTAAGAACTTTTTTGAGAAGACACCATTTAGCCTCCAAAGTGTTTAGAAAAAAACTGGGAGAGAAGATGGAGGGAAGCACGGTGGAACAAAACTCTTTTTCATATCATATTATTCGCATAAGAGAATTACCATTCTCCCAATACATATATTCATTTTAAGGTTTATTCTAGAGACTCAAGGGATAACTACATCATTACTCAAGGGATAACTACAATATCATTAGGACGTTGCATACATGCACTTACAATAACTAAAAGGATTATTTGGATGGAGACTTCAAAATTATTCCAATACAAAGTAGTTAATTACTGCTATCTTAAAATTCAAAATCTGGGTTTTATGTCTACGAATGAAGTCAAAGTTCTCATCAAAGTTTTTAACCACTCTATACCCTAGTCTATCATACTAAAACAAAACTCTTGTATCTATATAAATAACTTTCACATTCCAACTCCAATTACTACTAAAACCCAAAACATGCTATCCCAATAAGGTATACAAAAACAAAATAAAATTTTTTGATCCAACATTGCAGCGCTGCCAATTTCTCATGTAATCATATGATACACAAACGAGAGAAGAAATACCACCCTTAAGAGGGGCTTTTACGCAATCTATCACAGAATCGATAAACTCAAAATTTTTTACAAATGTAAATCTATTTTTCAATTTATTTTTAACTCTTGATAAATTTATTTACGATCTTAAAAAAAGTCTCACACTGACTTGACTTGCTGGGCTTAAAAGCTCTTGACTTACCATCTCAACGATGTCTAGCTATTTCTTTTATTTTTTTTAATTGATGCATTTTTTTATATGTATTTTTCAAATTAATTTTTTAATTTATATTTAAATTAATGCATTTACTTAATTTTATTTTGTTTTAGCCTTTTTTAAATAACAATTATTATTTTATTTATTTTATATGCATATAATTTTTGAAAAAATTATTCTAATTCATATATAATTTGTTGGTTTTATGTTTTATATAGATAAAAAAAAAGATTTATTTTTAAATAATATTTGTAACCTTACATAATATTATTTTTTATTTATTTTATTCATCCAATATCATTTGATTAAATAATATAGATAAACAAAATATTGAACTGAATTAAGTTAGAAGCCCGTGTTGTGAGGTCACACATCATCTTGATGTATATGTGTTTCTCAGTTTTTATTTTTTATTTTCATCTATATTTATCATTAATGACTTGTTTTTCTATTTAGCAGAACTTGTAGCTCCCAGAAAACAGCTATTGGTCGATAATAATGCAGCGGCCGCAAGGTGCTATAGAAGATAAGCCAGCGAACAGGAAAGCCCCT
>NW_011500593.1:93979-109605 GCF_000495115.2 Populus euphratica | reverse complement strand
AGGAATGCCCCTCACAGAACTCAGCTCACTGAAAGCAGCATTTTATTGATCTAGATGCATAAAATTTCCGTGGTTTTCATGTACATTATTCTTTCTTAAAGACACCTGCAACTACATCAGGGCGGCTGAAAAGTTCTTTTTGAAAACTCACCTAGTACCATCAATTGGTTCCTGAACCGGTTATAACGGCGGACATGCCTGGTAAAATGAATAACAAAACTGTGCAAAAATGATATGGCACAACAAATTGCAGTGGTAACAAATACCCCGGAAATAAATTTGTGCAATCCATCGAAAATTCCCCAACTCGCTCAAGAACAGAAATGGATCATTTCTTGGACCCATTTGTTAGTTTTGAGGGCTTATTTCAATATCACAGAAGCAGCCTGCGGATATCACTGAAATTAGCACGCAAAGCTGATAGGAATGCACCTGCAAAGAAAATAGTTTAAGCTCAAAAGTTGTTGTGAAGTTCTGCATATAAACATGCCCCAGGCAGCAGTCAAGCTGCCCAAGTAGCATGTTCGAAAATGTGCTACATGATAAGCGGTCAGGGGAAAAAATAAACTGAAATTACCACCCATTATTAATTTCATTTGTCCGTTAGGAGGGACAGGGAGAAAAACCACAAATTCAAAAACTGCCCGTAACTAGTTGGAAAGCTCATGGATCTCCAAGATTCGATGCCTTATGTCCCCAGATTACATAACAGCATTACCTCAACGCCCTAGGAAGAACTTGTCCAATTGGAGATAAGGCCTTTTAGCAGTATCCCTGCCTTTGAAGAGGTACCCTCATTTAAAGATACCATTAAGAAGGAGGCGATCCAATAGAATCCAAATCCTCAAATATGCTCTATTTTGAATTCGAATTTGAATAACGTTCACAGCATTTTTCAAAATACCTTCCCTAATTAAAGTAAAGAAATTTTGAGAATTACAGACCTGAGACTTGGCCATCAAAAACACGATGATCAGCAGATAAAGTCAAGTTCATTTTGTTGATAACTGCAGGCCTCTCAATTCCTGGTAGAAAGAAAGTTCAAGTTATAGCACTCAAAGAAGTTCTGGTACTCGAAACCAACAAATATCAGGTGGCAGAACCTACAACCAGCAGATACTTACCATCACTTCCAAGTAGTGGTTCAACAACTTTGTTCCCTCTACCAACAGCAAGTATGCCAGCCTGCAATAAAAGAGATCTTTTATATACTATACATCTACGGGAAGCCAACAATGATGGTCGTAGTGTATCTCTGTATTTTTTTCCATGCCCACTTCTGATTTAATCAACACCGGGACAAATAAAAGATCACATGTTTATGATATTGCTGTTTTAAAAATAAAGACCACATGTCTATGATAGTTCCATTTTAAAAATTTAACAGCAGCAATATTTTCCAGAAACATGGAAGGTGTTTGTTCGGCATAAAAAAGGAATGATATTTGACTAAGGAGAATTTAAACACTAGCTACTCATGACTCATTTCTTCCAGTAAAGGAGATGAAAAACAGCAGATATTCAAGCTATATGCGATGCCTAAACCCAAGAGGGCCACAGTCATTTGATTTTCTCTCTCTCTTGAAATAGTGACAAATTTCTTTGCAAGGCTGAAGCCAATCATATTGCCTTAATTGAAAGAGCATAATTTAATGCATACATGAACGTGTATGTTCAGGGTTGAGTTTGAGGGGGAGGGGTGAAAAGAGAGAACCTGGGGCGGATTTATAATTGCAGCAAATTGGTCCACTGGATACATTCCCAGGTTGGAAATGCTGCACAATAACAAGGAAAAATTGGGTATATACATTTGTCTTTTATTGTATTTGTTTCAGAAAGTTCAGCCTAATAACATATGAACCTGAATGTTCCTCCTTGAAATTCATTTGGTGTAAGCTTCCCAACCCGAGCTTTCTCAGCTAGTTGCTTGACCTGAAATTCCAAGCAAACAAAAATACAATAAGCAAAGCAAAATTGTGGTCTTCCCATACAGAAGTTTAGACACTCGATAATTAACAGAAAACGAGGAGAAGATACATGAAAACTGATTGAAAAATATAGAAGGAATGACCAAAAGTTCATCACAAGCTTGCCCAAAAGCAGAGAGTAGGGGGTGGTGGAGAGTTCAACAGTCATGGTTTCGATAAAAATGAATTTTCTTAACACATTTCTCGAGTACGCATACTGTAGGTGTAACCTATCCCTGGATTCTTAGAAGCAAGCATGGTCTTAGTGTAAGAGATATGGTCTATTAAAATCCACTAATGAATCCAACCATGGCAAAACAGAAATAAAATCACATTAGTTACCTCTGAGGAGATTGCAGAAATGGATTTCTGATCAGCATTCCTAACAATTGGCGTCATTAAGCCCTGCATAAGCAAATAAGGTATAATAAATTCTGTAGGTCACAAAGGTATAATGTTAAAAAGCCACCAGCTAGCAAATGCACGGATACAAGTTAGGGTCTTTAGAATAGTTACTTCATGCATAAATGTTGAAAAGTATAATAGTCTCTAGTTCTCCCTCTCACTAACTGATTTTGGTTGAACTACAACTGGTAAGTGGCCCTTTTGGAATCTAGTTTTTGTCCAAACTTTTCAAGAGATTATAAACACCATACCTTCTCAGTAGCAACAGCAATCGATATGTCAACAGAGTCGCACAAAATGATTTCTCCTTTCTCAACATTCCAGTAAGCTGTCGTGCATTGATGTAGCATTTTCAGTATTAGAAATGGAGATAGAGACACAGCATGGTAAATTTTCTCCTGAAATTTAAAAATATTATGGAATCCAAAAAAGAATTCATACTTCAAAGCCCAACACTCATGAAAAGTCAGGGTTGGTTACCCTGTGGGGGCATAGACTCTAGATCACCCTTCGGACCCTAAAGAAATGCATGCATTCTTGCAAGCACATAAATCCGACAAAAGTATGGCATTAAAAAGACTTGCCATTGTTGAATTTAAAACACAACATAACCTAAAGCAGCATCAAATACACAAAGAGGGACAAAATGTGTTGAATGATTTCTTTGGTCAATTAATCTCCTTACAAAAACCAAATCTAGGTCTGCAATAAATCTATGCAATTGAGTGTTCTGATGCAACCAGTATTTAAAAGAATTATAATATATCTTACCATTAGCTTGCGGTACATTTCTCAGAGCAATTGCAACAGCTTTGATGACAATGTCATTCACTGAAACTTTGACATCATGTTGCTCTGTAAAATCAAGAAGCTCTGATGCATGAATAGTCTGCCAGCTATAATTTCTCAGAGAAACACAATAGTAACAACTGAAATTCTATACCTTTAAGCTCCTTTCTGAAAGAAAGAAGAGGATCCAGAATAACATCTGATGAACACATCTGACACCATTAGAACAAAAATTATATACCGGAGAGTGAAATAGATCCCATAGAGTTGTTATATATAACCTGTGGATAAATATAAATGTGGTATCGTCTGTTTTGATTCCAACAACCTTCTAGCTATAACCTGCAGATCAATCATTATTTAAACATAAGCAATATTGCATTGAAAAAATAGAATCACTGATTTAGATAATTTTCTTTGATGAAGAAGAATTTGTCAAACACAATGACACAAACAAGTGCATAAGAAGAATCCAAAAATAACTCGAGAAAGATAGAAAAAAAGGAGGGGGGTCGCTGGAGAAGCAAGAAGACATAGAGCATCCATACCAACCAAGAAGGAAAAGGAACTAAAAAAATGTAAGTGACCTACACATCCATTAAAATAGTACGTAGGAAACAGAGATTTGATCAGAGAGTGCCTACTTCTAATCCAAATATCAGAAAACCACTCCAATAACAATAACATGTATTGTTATCACCAGAGTGCCAATTAACATGTATGCATATAGGGGCATCAAATCTGGACTTAAACTACTAGAAGTTGATGTGGTATGTGTCTGAAATGCCTTGAATCAGACACAAAAACAAATTCTGACGTCTGATGAAGGGAGAGTATCTTTCCTTAATGGCGCATATCGGATTTTGGAGACCATCATGCATAAAGCTTTTCTCATCTGTCCATGTCCATGGTGGGAACTTCTCACAGATGCTTTGATATCTAATCTATCTTGAATCCTACACCTCCATCTCAGCTTACTCACATATCCTCATAACTATTAACAAAAAATTTCGGTATAATCAAGGAACTTGTCAATAACAAGGGGCATCGGATTTTGGAAAACCATTCACTAGGACACCCTAACAATCCCCAATCTGTCTATGATAGCTTTTGAAAATTGACATTCCCTCACACACCAATGGCATTACCTTGCGGATTTGAGTGTTAGGCAGATCTTCAAAAGAATCTGACTGCTTTGGTTCCAGGGAAGGAATGGCAGAAGGTTGGGGGCTCTTTTGAGGTGGCGGAGCTCCTTTCTCCTCGGCTGAAGATTTTTTTCCTTTCCCTGACTTAATTGCAGCCAAAACATCAGTCTTTAGCAGAGTACCATATGGCCCAGATGCATGTAAAGATGATGCATCCAATCCATGTTCTGAAATAAGCAACTTAGCAGATGGACTGATCCTCTTAAAATTGCCTTTTGCTTTACTAGCTTCAGCTTTAGAACCATGATGAGTTGTTTTTTCTTCTTTAACCTTCTTGCCACTGCTGCTGCTAGCAGAAGTCTTTACAGCTTCGATATCATTCGAGTCTTCAACCTGGCAAAACATCCATTATTGCTCCATAAAAACATGGAACATACATTTATGAACAATAACTCTGACTTACTGTTATGGCAATAGGTTGTCCCACGACCACATCCTTTGAGCCTTCTGGTGCTAGTATCTTGGCCAAATATCTGCATTCAACATTTCACCAAAGAATTAAAAAAACTCACAGATAGCATAAGATTCAAAATCAATTGCAGTTCACATTCATTTCTATGAGAAAAAAATAATACAATCAAATTCTAAAAGCTATAACATCTAAGGTATTAAAATAGTACCATTGTATACCAAGCCAAACCACATGTACTCAAAGTCACACACAAAGTTAAGCCAGTAGTTTGAGATCTTCTATAAAAGCTGCTCATGTGTCACTAGAAAAGTATAAAATTCCAAAGTTGAGAGAGAGGGAGGGAGACAAAAGAGCCATACCCTTCTTCAAGAGTTTCAAATTCTAGAGTAGCTTTGTCTGTCTCTATTTCACATATTACATCACCCACCTCTATCTGTTAAGCACAGAGACATGGCAAGTGAAAAGGCATAATAATTTGGTCAATCAGCATCACCCAATTAGATAGAAAGCAATTTAGCCTAAAGAATCCAACCTTGTCTCCTTCCTTTTTTCTCCATTTGGCAATGTTACCCTGGTTCTGAAGGAATAGATAGAAAAGAGTGTTTAGCTTAAAAGGAAAGGAGAAAATTCAACCAAATCAATCCATATTCATCAGCTGATTTAGTTCGTCCTTTCCTACCATTGTTGGGGACAATGCTGGCATTCCAAGAATAACATGAGGGGGGAGTTCTGATGCATTAATAGAGCTTGTTTCTTGTGCCCCACCTTCACTTTTGACATCCTGGTCGGTTGATTTTTCCACCTTAACATCTGATCCACTACCAACAGTAGCAGGGACATTTTGGATATCATCTGCATCCTCGACCTTGTGAAGCCATAAAAGGAGTGTTAATGACCTTCTAATTGAATGGTTCATACTCAGAATGAAAATTGCTGAGGAAGCATAAAAGCAAATCTCACTTATCAAACAGGATGAAACCATATTACCTATTTAAGTGATTAAAATATCCTTCAAGGATACTACAATAAAGAAACAAGTGCCTATGATGCATAATCAAGTACCAAGAGGAACAGAAAGAAAAGAAAGAAGTGCACAGGAAAATGTACAGAAAGGGAGGTTGTCTCCTTTACAGAAAGATTGGTTTTCCTCAATGTCAAACTTTATATTACAATTTACCGTTATTGCAATGGCCTGTCCTACAGGTACATCCTTTGAACCTTCAGGTACCAATATCTTAGCCAAAAACCTGCATTGGATCAGTACTCATCAATGAAGAAAAGGAAATTTTACAATCTGTGATGGGTTAAATAAACATAGCACGCCAATGGCAAATGTGGATCCAAAAATTAAATATCACAAAAAAAATATACCAGATAAAAAATTAGAAAGAGCAGAATTACCCCTCTTCAAGACATTCAAATTCAAGTGTAGCTTTATCAGTCTCTATCTCACAGAGGACATCACCCACTTCTATCTGTTAGATGGGTCCACTAGTTCAGAAACCATATATGGATGAAATCAACAAATTTTCTCCATTCAGTTATGGCAGGATTTATTTCCAAAAACCATCTCCAAATCACATCATTATAGAAGTAAGCAAGCTAAATTTACAAGCATCATCTTATATCAAATCCTGCACTAACTCACCTTCTCCCCCTCTTTCTTCTTCCACTTCGCAATATTACCCTGAGTCTGCACAAGAACAACAAGTAGAGAGACTTGAATTCTTGCAGAAGAGTAGAAGTTCCAGCTAAAAGAGATGAGAAACCTGCCTATAGTATACCACTCCTGCATATCTTACCATTGTAGGAGACAAAGCTGGCATTCCAATAACTGTATGTGATGGCTCTGAACAACAGGAGTTTAATCATAAATACCAATATTAATGTTCTCATAAGCAAGATAAGGCTTCTACAAATCACCTTTTCATTTCAAAGATTAAAAAAGAACTTAATGTCAACATACATGGCAGCCACAGCAAGATGAAAAATTCATATGCTTGTGAACTGATGAGCTTGTGAACTTGCATTGGAATTTGAGGGGATGCATGCATGCATGCATGCATGAATTCTAATCAATTTCTTTTTCTTTTAGCTTAATTCATAACAATCTCTACAGTCTTACTTCAACAGAACTCAACATGCACTTATACCACAGATTATTTATCATATTTCAGCTGAAGTTCACTACCATTCTCCCATACGAAGTGCATGGCACAAAGAGCAAGTTGGGAAGTTTTGTAGAATATAGGCTAATTTTATTGTTATTTCACTGGCTTATTGAGCAGAAACCCTTTTTCCAAATTATGTCCTAGCACGGGAGAGATAAACTGGTTGGTATTTTCTTCGTAACATGCTTAGCAAAATAAAAGATTTCAAGAATCTTTCATGGTACATGAAATTATGTTTCTGCCAGCATTCATCAGTAAAAATTCAGCATGAATACATGCAATTTTCAGCAAGAAATTCAGTAAAAATTATGTGAGTTGTTGACTTACTTACTCTGAGAGTAGCAAAATAAGTTACAAACACTACAAAACCCAAGTCCATTGTGATCCTTATTATTTAGCTGAGTTCATGGTTTGAACCTGCAACTCCAGATTCAACTTGGAGCTAGTAAAGTCCATGCCACACAATCCGTTCACAAAATTACTGATGGATAAACCCAGTGCCAACTAACATAGATCAGTGTTCTGATCATAGAATTAAAATAAGAGCATACTGGTTTCATTAATTCTAAAGAAAACAGAGACACACCAAACCAAGTCCCTTACGCAACAACAGAAGATTCCCTTAGGTACAGACAAATATCAGGAATTGCATTAAAATGAGGTACGTACCAGAAGATGAGAAATGTCGAACACCAATTTGCATCTGTAAAGCAATAGACAACATCTGATAATGGACAAGTCTAAATTAGAACAACTCACGTAATTCAACACTAACCTTGAGCTTCAAAGAACTATCATCGTGTACTCCACTGACTGTAAATACTGATGCAGACCTAATGCACATAACCAACAGTGAAAAACCAGCAAAATTGAGCATGCACAAAAAAGAAAAGGACAGAAAGAGGTTGCAAGCTAGGTTGCTCCAAATAGAAATATAACAAGAAAAGAAAAAAAAATTAAAGAGACCAATTCAAGGCATGCGTAGTAAATTAATCAAATTGGGCACCGATTCTCGGTCGAAAAAATTCAATAAACAAATCAACAATCCCTGCTCAAATTAGCTTTCACTTCGTCTAATTCCAACTTCACCAATTTCTTTCTTTGTTTGTTTCCTTCTTTTTTAACACATCAGCACCAAAGCAACTGTACAACCACTAAGGAAATGAACAAACGTAAAGGGTAAAAAGATGCAAACCTTGAGAAAGAGCCATTGACATCAAAATTAGAGCAAGGACTGTAACAAGAAATTAAAAATATCAAAATTAAACTGAGGATTGAGCAAACAGAAAGACATCGTCAATTTCCACATTTTTTAAAAAAGAAATCATTCATTCATGTAATTTAAATAAATAAATAAATCTACAATTAAGATTTGATGAAACAGGAAATGATTAACTGACTGGCCGATTGATTGATCAACACAAAAATGAAATAAACAAATAAATAAGCTAAACAATTGGCACGTGAAGATGAAGAAAATTACAGAGGGAAGGATCGAGAGGAAGAGAGAAGTCGAGCTTTGAAAAGAGAAGGTGCGAAGCGCGATGTCAATGGATGCCTAAGTCGCGAAAGCAGCGCCATTCTCTGTTCACTTTCTGCTGCTGCTATCGAGAGAGAGGGAATTTGAGAATGGTAAGTTTGTTTTATTTTGAAGAGCCGAGTTAGGGGTGTTTTTCTGTTTGGTTTTCTTTCATTCCTTTTTTAGTCAAAATTCAGATCGTAGTCGGTGTATGGGTTCATTCTGGCTGACTGGTTGCGCTGGAGGGGTGGGTGTGTTATAAAAATTGCTGTTTAGGTGTGGTGGGGCTACTAACCTCAAAAGGTTGCTCTATTTTCGTACTGTTTTCAATGTGGTCATCGTCAATTACTTTTTCTTAATACACACCTCCTCCCTGGGCTTGGTTTCGTAATTCTGTTGGCGTTTGTTATGCTGCTGTGGTTATAGCAGTTTTTTTTTTTTTTCATTTATTTATTTATTTTAATTATTTTTAATAATATTGTCTATCTAAAATTAGCACATCAAATTTATGCTTCTATAATTAATGGTCTGTGAGTGCTTCCAAAAATATTATGAAACACTTTTTGATATTATGATAATTATTATCTCTTAGTTAAATAAGTGTTTCTGTTCAGATTAAGTTTTTAGAATAAATAAAATAAATAATAAAAAATCATATTTAAAACCATTTTATTTTGTGATCTCGCTAAGTTCACATGTTAGGTGAAACCAATTGTTTACTCTGTCTTCTAATTTAGAATTAAGCTGGCATGAGGTGTTTATGTATATAACAAATTAATTATAAAATTATAATAAAACAATAATAATTTAGTAAAAGAAATGTGATAACTATATTCATTGTATTTTTATTATTAAGTTACTTGATCTTATATCAAATAAGAGGAATAAAGCTGTGACACATCAAATCCCACTTGTAAGAACAACTAGCATTTAGCTTATGGAGCTAGACCTATTTGAGTTTATATTAAGAGTTGATGTAGAAGGACCGTATTAACAAAATTAATTGATTGATTACTGTAAAATAAAAAATAAGAAATAAGAGGGACTGTAGCTGTGCTCTTTCTTTCTTTCTTTTTTCCCTGTTTTTTTGGCTTTCGGCTTTTCTTTTGGGTAAATTTACAGTCAGCTCCTCGAGGTTTTTATTACTTGAGACTGCGCCTCTAAATAATCTAATGGATTGCTATTCTTTTTTCCGCTACCTGCATCTAATTGGGCTGGAGTATAGCCCATACACCTGCCTTCCTGTAAAGGTTTTTTGGGTGAAAGCCCACGTTCGACGTCTAAGAAGATTGTTACTGGGTAAAAGCCCAACAATAGCCTCTAACACACAAAAGACGGGCCCTGGACAAAATGGGTTATCCTGTCAAGAAGAGGAGAAAAAACTTTGGTATAAAGTTTATTTTATTTATTTTTTTCTAATTCAAATTCAACTAAAGAATTTGAAGTATAGTTGTCAGACAAAATAGGGGTTGTTGGGTAACTACATCAATAATGTATTTTGATAAGCACATTCTTCTCTATAATATAAACTTGAAAAAGGTCTTTAAAAAATAAAAACAGGTCTGATAAATAATGTATTTTGACCGACTTAAATTGAATAAATTTTGAAATTTATTTTTAATAAAAATATTTAAAATCTATTAAATTACTTAAATAGTGGAATTCAATTCCAGCATAAAATTAATCCCCCAAGGGCGGGGGAGCCACAAGAGATTATAATCTGCGTTGACTCAGTAACGGCTGTTAATTATTACTGGAGTCTGGGCCTCTAATTCCTTTTTCTGTGTCCTGCACCTACTTGGGCTGAAGTAGAGCCCATACACCTGCCTTTCTGTAAGGTTTTCTGGGTGAAAACCCAGATCCAAAGTCCGAAAAGATTGTTACCGGATAAAAGCCCAGCTGTAGCCTCTCGAGCATACAAAAGATAGGCACTGAACAAAACGGGTCAACCTGTAAAGGAAAAACAAAAAAAAAAAAACTTTGATATAAAATTTATTTTTTTAAACTCAATTAAAGAATTTGAAGTACAGCTGCCAGACAAAACAGGGACAGTTGGGTCACTAAATCAATCCAGGATTACTTCGTCAACTCATAGAATAACTTAATCGATAGACTAATTCCAAGTCAATAATTCCTTTATTTCAAATTCAAACACAATTTTAAATACAAACCAAAATTTAAAACCTAAAAATTCTAGATCATAAATATAATTCATATATCCAATTTTAATTATAATTGATGTACACATATTATAACGACGTCAGTCTAGTCCTTAAATACAAGGAGATTCGCCAGCAAATTCAATATCAAGTCACAAAACCATATTTCATAGAGTAATGCTGTGCACGCAGAAGGATAAGAATTGCAAGCTAGTGCTGTTGCTTCTCAGGTCACGTCGGATAGTAATTTCTCTCCTCCTATATGCTCCTGCTGACCCTTTCTCTCCCCTGTTCTTGTGACTTCCTGGAAAACTCACATTTTTTTCAACATAGCTTGTTCTATCTAGATGAAGTATTTCTTAGCATGACATGACATGATTTCTAGCAAAATGCCACCAACATGTCCCTTCTTTCTCCTCGAATCGCAAATTGCCAGAAAGTGACCCTTGTCTGTCTGTACACACCGGTGAATTTTAATTATAGTTAGAAACTTGATAATTTATAATTTTAGATAAGTTAAGTTTTATTTTGAATTATTTTTTATATTGACATAATTAAATTTTAATAACTCGGCTGGTTCATTGAGTGAAACATTAAAAAAACAAAAATAACACAAAAATCTAAAATTAATTTGAAACAGAAACTTTTTAGAAACTTTTTATGAATTTAGATCTGATTTTTTAAATAATTTTTTAGATGAGAAATACTAGTTCAACTTTCCTCATAAATATAATATTTTATTGTTAAAATTAGTTTTTTTATTGGCTAGAATTAATATCAACACCATTTTCTTTCTCTGTCACTAAAATTAATATTTTTTTCACTTTTATTAAACTAGAAACTAAAGAGTAAAAGAAATATTTATTTTTTACAAAAATTGAATTGAAAAACTATATTTGCGCGGCAAACTTGTAATGAAGACTTGCTTCTTGACTTGTCTGTTTTCCCACACTGGAAATTCTAGAATAGGGCCATCCACATTCATCTAAAGCAACATGTCAGCCTAATTTGAATGCAGAAACACGAAAGAAAGGCATGAAGAAATTAAGGAACCCATGGAGAAAACGTAATCAAAACCCCTTTCCTGGTCGCTGTGAGGATTGAGGAAACAAAGCTCAACAGCTTGAGCTTGGAAAGAACGAAGAAAAGGCTCCTGATTGCTTCTATCAGAGTTGGTGGTTGTGAGGGTCCAGTTGGAGGTTTTCATTTTCACTCCAGGGTGTACAGTACGAGTAATGAGGGGGAAAAAAAAATTATGGATGGCAGTGTTTAATTCTTAACACTTTTTTTCCCTCACAGTTAGACCCGTCGGGTTTGGATTCGATCAAGTTGGATGAACTGAATTTCTAAAAAAATTATTCGGATTAAACAAATTTCACAAAATCAAAATCTTGAACAATTCAACTACTAACTTAGCTCGGATTATGGTACGTAATCTTAAAAATCGTTCTCTGTATTCCATTCTCTTGGTTCATGAAGCCAGTACCGTGGAACTGAATTCTATATTTTGGTCAAACAAGCAAGAGTTTTAATTCTATATATATATTCCATGCTCTAGGTGTTGGGAATTTCGACCGGTGATGTACTGTTATTTGCTCATAGGAGGCCAAGCACATTGACACAATATTTAACGTGGTTCGGCAAAACCGCCTACATCCACGGGAGAAGCCATTACATTATGTAGGAGAGTACAAGATTTACAATAATAGAGGAGGAGGAATCATCCCCTCTTTAAGCAACTCTCAACCTCACTCTATTTCTCTCCTTTTGTGCTGCAATGGCAGCCCCCTCTTTCCTACATTTCTCACCTCTTTGGCTCTACTTCCTCTCTCATTTTGCTCTCTCATATATGCCTCTATTTATAGGCATTCATGGAAGCTCTTCTTGGTTTGTTGTCAACATTGCTGGCTACCAACTCTAGCTCATTCAACAATGGTGGCCCCCAACTCTATCTCATTCAACAATGGTGGCTACCAATAGTCAATGGTAAATGGTTGGTGCCTTATATGAAATGGCAACCAACCTAACAATCACCCCCTTTGCCATTCATGTGGGGCAATTATCCTCTTGCTTCTTCAACACAATCTTGCATCTTGCAGCTCTTCCAAGCTTTCCATTCTGAGAGCATCTTTGACCAAGTTTATAGGTACTCGCCAAACCTTTCAATCATTAGAGTAACCAAAGCACACCTTTACACAAAAGGATCACTATAACCAGATGGTCTGCCATATCACATCTGAATAGTGTTAACGCTTGTCTCTGGAACAACATTCCCCTTCGAGCGTATCAACCATGCTCAGTCCGGAATGATTCATCAAGCCTCACATCAAGGCTTACAACACCCCCTCAAACGGATATTTCAAGTGCGACAGTCATTATCTGAGTATCTTAATATGATCACAAGCTCACCACTCTTCCAAGAGTCTACTCATCCAGGAGTTGCGCCTGCCCTCTGTTCCACCCTAGGAACCACGTCTTACTTCTCCATGAGTCTCTCACTCTTAGTCTCAAGAGTCTAGGTAGCTTTCCACCTTTAACTATGGGAGCAGCCCATAAAAGGTTGATCCATATCTGTCTTCATACTCTGAGTATTACAATGCCATTACCGAGCTCATCACCTTGACAAGAGTCAACTTGTTCCCGGAACCTGCACATGCCCTCTGCTCCTTCATAGCAGTCGCGTCTTAATGCTCCACAAGTCATCCACTTATTGTCCAAGGCAAATGTCTTCTAGCTCATTGATCTTTAGCATGGGGGCAATATCCATGAAAGTCAATCCTGCATTTGTCTCCATACTCATCATAACCCTTTCATTTGCTATCCATCTGTCCACTCATACCTAGCCATCACATTGGCTCTGGGGCGTTCTGAACTGGGCTCCTTCCACAGCCCTCACACCTTCTTCTGAGGTGTCTCCGCTTGTCGTCATGCGGCGGTCTAATCATGGGCTCATCTCATAGCCCCCACACCTTCTCTTTAAGGTGTCTTCACCTTTTATAGGCGGTCGCATCCTCCTTCAGCTAAGATGCTTCAAAGTGGCTCCATAAATTCTTTGCTACTAATTACATAGAAAGAGAAAGTTGCGGTATACTCCTCGCAATCCTCCACCTCAATTTCTATGTTTGGAGCTTCTACGCCTTTTCTGCTTAACAGCTCCACCCGCACCAACTCTCTTTGGTGTCTTCGCCTTTCATCATAGGCGGTCGCTTTTTATCATAGGCGTTTGCACCCCCTCAATTAGGTGCATCTGCAACAGTTCATCCTTCCATCCTTGCATGCATTGAAAGGTCCTCGCTTGTTGCCTTTATCAAGAGCACAAGAGACTTTTGTTGTACAATTTTTTCATAGTCTCTGCTCTGAGCTTCATCTAGGAACTCTTCTTCTCCTTGCACCTGTTGTCTCATTATAATACCTCGTTGGATCCTCCGGGTACTCCTACACAATCTTCGTGTGCTCTCGTGCAATTTTGGTTCTCCAGATTTCTCCCTATTCCTTGTTTATGTTTGACAGCAGCTCATCCTGTCACAACATTTATCCAAGTCAAAATAGGGTGCCAATCTTTATCCCTTTGCTGTATTTCTCTTCCATTATCAGGGTCTTCATCAATTCTCCCCTCGAGAAATTATAGTCACCGAATCTAACTTCCTTGGAGAAATCACCACTCCATCAGATCTTTGATCATACGGAACCCAACTGTTCCTTTGTGCCGTCATCCTGCTAGTCTTCAACAGTTTCACAACAAACTGTCACATATACGAAAATAGTACCGTATGGATAATCCTTGCACTAAGCAAGTTCCCAGGAAAGATTGGAGGGGTCACAATGGTCCCGCTTAAAACCCAATCTCCTAGCCAGAACTTCTTAGGCCATATCTATCCATCGTACTGTCTTTTCGTATATACAACCATTTGCTAGCTTTGTCGCGGCTTTCCTTTACAAGTGATCTGGGGTATCCTTATTTTATACCTGATTTCTCAACATCTGGCGAGACTACCAGTGCTTAGATTCGTCAAGATTGGTCTTCATCAAATTTCACTCTCCACCTCAAATTGTCCACATGATCGGGTGTTTAGAGTGTCCCAATTTTACCTTCCCTCAAGGCAATTAAAATTCCTCACATGATAGTTCACCACATGTAATTGGGCAAACATGTGTGATTTCTTCTTCTTCATCTCCATCGACCACCATGATGACCATCAGATACCTCCTAATCGGGCAATCTCTCTTTAATAATTCATCACTGCCTTTTATGATCTCAATCTCAATGATCGGACCGTACCATTGCATCCGGAACGATCAAATTAGCTGGAAACAAGTCTGAAATCGTCCAAATCGCACTTCAGACGGCTAAGATTTGATCAAAACAATTTTGGCCTGATAAACGGCCCAGATTCAATCTCAGAACCGGTTGCACGTAGACTCTGCCACACAGGATCAAAATCCAGGGAGCTGACGTGGCTGTAATGACGTGTCATCCACGTAGGACATATAGGTCAACCAAATCTGACGTTGCAGTTTGACCGGTCAGAGTGCTGATGTGTCAGGTGACGTGTCTGATGACTGTGCAGAACTGCTGACGTGGCAGTTTGACTGGTCAGAGTGCTGATGTGTCAGGTGACGTGTCTGATGACTGTGCAGACCTGCTGACGTGGCTGATGACGTGGACAATCACCCCCCGGCGCGTGCGACGGTTTCCGACGTCCGATTTCGACGCGGTTTTCACCAGTGGCTTCGTCTCTTCCTCCTCTACACAGTGGTATGGTCAAAACACAATTTTGACAACTTTCATTTTTGAGCAAAATCAAACACCACTTTAAACCGAACGCTCTGATACCAATTGTTGGGAATTTCGACCGGTGATGTACTGTTATTTGCTCATAGGAGGCCAAGCACACTGACACAATATTTAACGTGGTTCGGCAAAATCGCCTACATCCACGGGAGAAGTCAATATATTTAGAGATAGAGAAAGAATACAAAACAAATACATGGAGGAGAA
>NW_011500593.1:82353-93826 GCF_000495115.2 Populus euphratica | reverse complement strand
CTCTCTCTCATTTTGCTCTCTCATATATGCCTCTATTTATAGGCATTCATGGAAGCTCTTCTTGGTTTGTTGTCAACATTGATGGCTACCAACTCTAGCTCATTCAACAATGGTGGCCACCAACTCTATCTCATTCAACAATGGTGGCTACCAATAGTCAATGGTAAATGGTTGGTGCCTTATATGAAATGGCAACCAACCTAACACTAGGTTCTATCAAGGAAGACTTCACAAATACTTCAAGCACAGACAATGTAGCGGTCCATCGGGATTGATCAAAACAAAGAAAAAAAAAGGAGAGAATTTTTATGATTCCACAAATTTACTATTTCAAAATTTAGAAAAACAACGTCTGGACGCGTTTCCAAACCAAACCTTAAACCCTCTTAACGGGCAAAAAGACTTGCCCCATTCAACAAGGAAGCTAAAATGTCGAGATTGGAAGGGAACTGCCCCGCAGGAGCGCTATATAAACAAGCCAGATTATCAGTGTCTAGCATCCATAAGTTCTCCTCTCGAACCCACAAGTGAAGGAGAGTAATGGATTTCATGTCTACAATGACAGCTAGAAGTTTTCCGATTTTTGCAGCCATTTTACTTCTTGTTGCGATGCAATCACGCACCATTCAATCAAAACCAAGTGGAGATCCTTTTGGGTTCGTCAAACACCTGGAGGGATGCCACAAGAACGGATCTGTCGAAGGGCTTCATGAGCTCAAAAGATATCTTGAGAAATTTGGATACTTGAACTATGGTCATCAAGGAAAGAAGGGCCATAACCATGCCAATGACGATGAGTTTGATGATCTTTTAGAGTCTGCAATCAAGGCATATCAGCAGAACCATCATTTGAACGTTACAGGAAGCCTAGACAATAGTACAGTGCACGAAATGATGCAGCCTAGATGTGGCGTGCCAGATGTTGTCAATGGTACAAGGCATTACCATACTCACAAGTCCATCCACACACTAGCTCACTAAAATTTATTTCCTGGAAATCCTAGATGGCCAAAAAGGCAATTGACGTACAAGTTTCGTTCCAGTGTCCAAGTCCCGGCTGCACAGAACATAAGGTCCATCTGCGCAAAAGCTTTTCAGAGATGGGCACAGGTCACCGAATTCACCTTTCAGGAAGTTACCGGTAGCTCCCCTGCAGATATTGTAATTGGATTCCATCGCGGAGACCATAACGATGGTAAAGCCTTTGACGGTCCTCGAGGGACCTTAGCGCATGCTACTCCACCAGTTAGGAATGCAATGTTCCATTTCGATGCGGATGAAAATTGGAGTGAAAACCCAGGACCTAACCAGATGGACCTGGAATCTGTTGCTGTGCATGAAATAGGACATCTCCTCGGTCTTGACCACAATGATGATCCAAATGCCGATGCCATCATGTCTTCCAGAATTCCTCCTGGGGTTGCGAAAAGGGATTTGCGTGCGGATGATATTCAGGGTGTACGAGCTTTATACGGATTCGCTAATTGAAGCGCGTACAAAAGGAGAATGATGCTTGCAGTTTCTATTATCTAAATTAAGAATAAATTTCCATCAGTTTCTAGTTACAAATTTGTGTTTAATTAGGCCATCCTGATCTTAGAGAGGTGGCTGGAGTCTTTATTTGCAAAGTGTCTCCTTGCAAGCCTAAAACTATTTTGCAAACCATTTCTTTGAGATTGTAAATGAATTATGTTTGCATAATACAAATAATCGTGGATTATTTGGACGAGTCTCTTCAAGGTCTATTTGTGCAGCCAGCCGCACGTTGTCTGTGTCACAGAGCATTACCGCAGGCATAATAATTCCATCCATACTGTACTCTACATTTTCATCCGACGAAACCCAAGATGTCCACCAGAGAAAAGACGTTTAATGTATAGGAATTAGGATTGGTTCTAGTGGTCAAGTCCATCGCACACAGAGCATAACGTCTATCAGCTGCAATCTGTGGAGAAGCTTTTCAAATATAGAGACAAGTTTGCCTAATTTGTTTTGATAATGCACAAATTGAATTGCCATCTGCAACCCCTCTCTCCCCCACAACTCGAACAATCATTTTTTTTTTTTTTAATTTGAACACGTCTACGGATTTTTTCTTGGCACATTGAACACGTCTACGGATTTTTTCTTGGCTTGGTGCGAGAAACAAAGTTCAAACCTAGCTATCTTGCTAATACTGAACAAGAAGACCACCTCAGCTTAACTCAAATTCCTAAGCCGGCATTACAAGTGCATTCTTCGAAGAAGGGAAAGTACACGAGACACAGAGGACACCACAGGCTGATTTCCTGTGGGATTTGGTTTGTTCGTCCAATAATTCTCCAATTGGAAGAATGTTACAACTACAGGCATGTGTTAATGCGTTTTGAATGAGCATCGACACTATGAATTATCCCTCTTGTATTATTTGGATGTCGTTTCAAGGCACTTGAGCCATTAAAAACGGTGAGCAGTGACCCTATGAACTATTTTCTTTATTGAATGAAAAAAAAAATCATTACAAATAATTACATATTCTCTCGAGATGTTATTTTTAATTGCTAGGTAAACTGCATGCTTTCATCATCATTATCTAGAATCTGAGTTTAAAGAAAGGCTACAAGAAAAAAAAAAAAAATCTTATGAACAGATAGGTATGGATATGAGTGCCCTGTTTTAAGAACCAATCAAATCTCATGCATGAAAACTTTCCCTGATACCCGACCGATGGAGAAAATAATAATTGACTGATGTGGAATGGTTTTAGGCTTTCAGCCACACATTTGTTCCTTAATTTACAACTAATCACTTATGGCTCGCTCTGTTTCAGAAATATCATTACATCATATTTAGATGCGAAAAGGCTAAAAAATATCATCACATCATATTTAAATGTGAAAAGGCTAAAAATATCATCACATCACACTATGTATAGATTCCAGTCTATTCAAGTTATGAAAGAGGAACCTTCACCATCAACAAATAAAAAATTTGTGAAGAATTTTTAAAATTATTTTATTATATTGAAAGAAACAAAATATTTCTGTTTTGAAGTGAAATTTGTATAACTGGTCCAATAACAACGAAAACCTCTACATCACTACGTAGTTTCAATCAATTCATGAATTTAGTATATTCAACTTTTTAATGCACTTTATCTGTTGGAAATTTTATTATTAATAAATTTATTAACAAATTAAAAATCACTAATAATGGTTTTTTTAATAAAATATTTGTGTTGGTGAATCTATTAATAAAATTCACGTTAATAGACTGAAAATACAAATATTAATACACTCTTCTGTTAATAATTGCAAAATTCCGTTAGTGTCAAGATCGATGTTCAATAATTGAAAGAATTCAGTCCATACATGACAATATCTATGGAAAAGTTGAGAACCATACCTTAACATCTCTTATTGAAATGTTAAAAAAACATCAACGACATGTTAGCTTTCTGTCAATTTATGATTGAAAAAACATAATGGATACCCTTAGCCCTTAGGAGAATATCTTCTGGTTGGGGCACTATATATTTATTTATGTGGAGTTTCATGTTCATACTTGAAGAAGTCCTAACCAATATTGAAAGAGGCTTCCAAGTATGGCTGAAAAAACCTTCAAATTTCTAGTATCCCTTTTTCTTCTCCTAGTGATTCCGATAAAATTTGTCCAATCAGAACCAACTGGGCATCATCCATTCAAATCCATCCTGAACCTTGTGGAAAGCCAAAAAGGTCAATCTGTTTCCAAGCTGCACCTTGTAAAGCAGTATCTGAAGAAATTTGGATACTTGGATTATGATCTTTCAAGTAACAAGAACCGGAACCAGGTTGACGATGACGAGTTCGATGACCTTTTGGAGTCTGCTATCAGAACCTATCAGCAAAACTTTCATTTGGAAGTCACTGGAAGGCTAGACAAACGTACCGTGAATCAAATGATGAAGCCTAGATGTGGTGTGGCTGATATCTTCAATAGCACAAAGCACCGCAATAGCTCCAAGTCTTCTGATGGGGTGGCCAATGCTGACTATTCGTTCTTCCCTGGAGCCCCCAGATGGTCCAAAAAGCATTTGAAGTACACGTTTGGCGCAACTGTCCAAGTCGCTGGTGCAGAGAGTATAAGGTCTGTTTGCAAACAATCCTTTCAAAAATGGGCACAAGTTACTGACTTCACGTTCGAAGAAGTGCCTAATTCTGCCGATGCTGATATTAAAATTGCCTTTTACCAACTAGACCACGGAGATGATGAGCCATTTGATGGCCCTGGAGGAATCTTTGCCCATGGTTTTAGACCAACTATCGGGATGCTACATTTTGATGCTGATGAAACTTGGAGCAGCAATCCTGGACGTCTAGAGCTAGACCTGGAATCCGTCGCTGTGCATGAAATAGGTCACTTACTCGGACTTGGTCACAGCGGAGACCATCCAGATGCAATCATGTATCCATACTTTGATTATGGAAAGACAAAAAGGAATCTGCAAGAGGATGACATCGACGGTATCCGTGACCTCTATGGACTTTGATTAAAAGCCACATATAACTAAAAGATTATTATACCTGTTATTGTATTAGCAAATAAAGGATTTGTACGTGGATTTTAAAATATGTGAAGAAGTCACTTCCACATAATCTTATCTCCTTGTAATCATAGAATAATTGCAATTGAAGTTTTCCAGTCTGTATGTTTCTTTCTAGATAAAATTATTGTTCAGGAATTTGGAGTTTGACAAAAGCCTATTTTGCTAACCAGATTTTAATTTTTCGAGTTCTGCAATCAACCAAAAGAGCAGTGGCAATTAGAACTAAATTCGAAAAATTTATCTGTAGGAAGCTGGGGGCATTCTCTCTTCTTCTAAAATAAGAATTCTAAGCCCCCCAAATCACCTGCTATTATGTAGCACAGATGATCAAAACCCAGATGAAATTAGCATGAGTGGTCCAATAATATTACAAAACCTCTAAATCAGTGCAGAAGTTTCCATCAATTCAAGCTGTCCAATAATTTAGCCCATGAACGACAAAACCTTCGGCAAAACTGAAAACCATACCTTAACGCCTCCTATTGAAATGTCATAAGAACATCAACAGCATGTTAGCTTTCTGTCAATTTATGCCTGAAAAATCATACTGGATACCTTTACGAGAATATCTCCTGGTTCATGCACTGTATATTTATGTGGAGTTCAAGTTCATACCTGAACAAGCCCTAACCAACTGAAAGCGGCTAGCTATTATGGCTGAAAACAAAGTACTCGAATATTCTCCTTTTATAATATATATATATATGAACTTGCACATCACACTAAAATGTGATTTACTTCAAAGCTGATACATTAAAAAATAATTTCACTAATCACATTCTTCTCTATCACATAAACTTGAAAAAAATCTTTAAAAAATAAGAACAAGTTTGATAAATAATGTATTTTCACCGATTCAAATTGAATAAATTCTGAAATTTATTTTAAATAAAAAGATTTACTAGCAAAAAAAATCGATTAAATTACTTGAATAGTGGAAATCAATTCCAGCATAAAATTGGTTTCAAAAGGCAGCAAAGGTATAACAATAATTTGGCTCATCAAGCACCCCAATGAGGTCGAGCCACTAGAGATGCTAATCTCCGTTGACTCCTTAACGGCTGTTAATTATTACTGGAGTCTGGGCCTCTAATTCCTTTTTCTGTTTTCTTCACCTAATTGGGCTGAAGTAGAGAGCCCATACACCTGCCTTTCTGTAAGGTTTTTTTTAACGTGAAAACCCAGTTTCAACGTCTAAAAAGATTGTTACTGGACAAATGCCCAACTGTAGCCTCTAGCATACAAAAGATAGGCGCCGAACAGGATGGGTTAGCCTGTCAAGAAAGGGAGAAAAAAAAAAAACTTTGTTATAAAGAATTTGAAGTATAGCTGCCAGACTCAATCCAGGAATACTACGTCAACTCATGCAAACTAACAAATAGAAAAAATAATATTTTTTTTTTGATCAAAATTGAATTGAAAAAATATACATGTTTACACGGGAAACTTGTAATGAAAACTTGTGTTAAGGCTCTAGACGCGGGGATGCGCCAACGAAAGCACATTGCCTAGAATTCGGCAGCGATGGACAGCGGCAGCCTTGCATAGGCAGAAACGAATTCAGCAGGTAGCGTGCAATGGTCTATGCGAGTCGTTGAGCTTGCGACTTGGCATGGACGTGGGAGCTTAGGTGATGGACCTTAGGTATTCTTGTAAACTTGTGTGCTTACTTGTGTTTGTTCCTTTTATACGACTTAGAAATTGTGGGAACTTCGTTGGGTGAGCGAAACACATAGTCGTAGGAAATACGAGCAAAAAGGGGAGGCAAGGCTGAGTTTAGTTGGGACTAGACTATCGCATTGGGTTGAATTGTGTTGCAAAAAATTTAACCCCGTGACAACTTGCTACTTGACTTGTCTGTTTTCCCACACTGTGGAAATTCTAGAATAGGGCCATCCGTCCCCATGCAGAAGATGGAGCTTAAATTCTCTCCCCAACACAATAATACATAATTAAAAAATAAAATTGATGAACAAGGACAGGATCTATATTAGCCTTCTACATTCATCTAAACAGCCATCTCTTAGCCTAATTTGAATGCAACAACACGGAAGAAAGGCATAAGGAATCACGGAACCCATGGAGAAAACTTAATCAAAATCCCTGTCCTGGACAACAATAGTATACGAAATAAAGTATAAAGAACCGGGTACATGAAAGATTGATTGATACAAGAAACTCAACAGCTCGAGCTTGGAAAGAACGAAGAAAGGGCTCCTGATTGCTTCTATCAGAGTTGGTAGTTGTGAGGTTCGAGTTGGAGATTTTGAATTTCATTCCAGGGTGTACGTACGAGTAATGAGGGGAAAAAAAATCTGGATGGCAGTGTTTAATTCTTACACTCCCCCCCCCCCCCCTAGACCCGTCGGGTTTGGATTCGATCAAGTTGGATGAACTGAATTTCTAAAAAATTATTCGGATTAAACGAAGGGCCATAACCATGATCATCAAGGAAAGAAGGGCCATAACCATGCCAATGACGATGAGTTTGATGATCTTTTAGAGTCTGCAATCAAGGCATATCAGCAGAACCATCATTTGAACGTTACAGGAAGCCTAGACAATAGTACAGTGCACGAAATGATGCAGCCTAGATGTGGCGTGCCAGATGTTGTCAATGGCACAAAGCATTACCATACTCACAAGTCCATCCACACACTAGCTCACTACAATTTCATTCCTGGAAGTCCTAGATGGGCAAAAAGACAATTGACGTACACGTTTCGTTCCAGTGTCCAAGTCCCGGCTGCACAGAACATAAGGTCCATCTGCGCAAAAGCTTTTCAGAGATGGGCACAGGTCACCGAATTCACTTTTCAGGAAGTTACCGGTAGCTCCCCTGCAGATATTGTAATTGGATTCCATCGTGGAGACCATAACGATGGTAAAGCCTTTGACGGTCCTCGAGGGACCTTAGCCCATGCTACTCCACCAGTTAGGAATGCAATGTTCCATTTCGATGCGGATGAAAATTGGAGTGAAAACCCAGGACCTAACCAGATGGACCTGGAATCTGTTGCTGTGCATGAAATAGGACATCTCCTCGGTCTTGACCACAATGATGATCCAAATGCCAATGCCATCATGTCTTACAGTATTCCTCCTGGGATTACGAAAAGGGATTTGAGTCCGGATGATATTCAGGGTGTACGAGCTTTATACAGATTCGCTAATTGAAGCGCGTACAAAGGAGAATGATGCTTTCAGTTTCTATTATTTAAATTAAGAATGAATTTCCATCAGTTTCTAGTTACGAATTTGTGTTTAATAAGGCCATCCTGATCTTAGAGAGTGGTTGGAGTCTTTGTTTGCAAAGTATCTCCTTGCAAGCCTCAAACTATTTTGCAAACCATTTCTTTGAGATTGTAAATAAATTATGTTTGCAAAATACAAATAATCGCGGATTATTTGGACGAGTCTCTTCAAGGTCCATTTGTGCAGGCAGCCGCATGTTGTCTGTGTCACAGAGCATTACCGCAGGCATAACAAGTCCGTCCATACAGTACTCTATAATTTCATCCGACGAAACCCAAGATGGCCACCAGAGAAAAGACATTTAATTAATGTATAGGAATTAGGATCGGTTCTAGTCTCCAAGTCCATCGCACACAGAGCATAACGTTTATCAGCTGTAATCTGTGGACAAGCTTTTCAAATATAGAAACAAGTTTGCCCCATTTGTTTTGATCACAAAAGACACACGAATTTAGAGTTAAATTTAGTTGAAAACAGAGGTGAAATTAAAAAAATTAAAAAATTAAATATCAACTAAAAAGAAAATTTAAAACATGTTGAAATTAGGGGGCTTTTGAAATTTGATAGGGGTGAAATTAAATTGATTCTTAGGATCCAGATTTAATTAAGAATCAAATGAAATAAATTAAAAATTTAAACACTAAAATTTTAAAATATAAAATTAAACCTAATTTAAACTCAAAAAGCCAAAATAATATTGTCTGAGCAATGCATTTTATATGAAATACCGTAGTTTGGTTAATTAAAAATGAGGGTATTCTCTCTTCTTCTAGAATAAGAATTTTAGTACGGAGCCATAAATTTAATTTCTTCTGAATTATATATAAATACACGTAAAGATAGAGAGTTATGACCTAAATAATACAAGGAGGAAAGGAAATACAAGGTTTTGCTTGCTTGTCTGCCAAGGTAAAAAGGAAAAAGAACCAATCGACTTTACTAATAGTAATAGGTATGGATACTCCTTAAACTAGCAATGACATTCCGTGTTGTTTTCGAGTTTTACTCTGGATGTTATTTTCAAGTCCAATAAATTTAAATAGGGATGCATGCAATAAATCGAGCGATGTAGATATTTAATCAATTCAACCTCCTTCCACCTTCATATCAGTCTACTTAAGAACTGGTTTAATAATTGGAAAAATATAATTAAATTTTCAGTTCATCAATTTCAACTTTTAAATAAAAGTAATGAAATATAAGACTCTCAGTAGAATCGAAGAGGTAAATCCAGTCTCATCAGTAAATATCATCAAATATTTTCTTTCTGATTAGATGCCAAAGGCCCAAAA
Organism: Populus euphratica; assembly: GCF_000495115.2. Taxonomy (NCBI): domain Eukaryota; kingdom Viridiplantae; phylum Streptophyta; class Magnoliopsida; order Malpighiales; family Salicaceae; genus Populus; species Populus euphratica. The sequence continues at coordinate 84,712 of NW_011500593.1, read as the reverse complement.
TCTTGCAAATTGAATTGCTAATAATTTTCTTAAAAATCATCAACATCAAAACCCTAATCTTTAATTACAACAGAAACAGAGAGAATATTAAGGAGATCGTTTAATAGAATTCGGAAGCCACGCGTGATTGTTATGCTCACACGGACTGGGATTTTAAGCTTATTTAAAATAAATTGGGCGTGATGGTAAACTTTAATCGGACTCATGTGTATTAAATCACTCCAAGCCCGTATTTGCAAGGCCTTTAAAGTCTCCCCCACCAAAAAGGCTGCAGAAGGCCTAATTAGGTACAACCTGGGCCTCAGACTCTACAGTCTGCACCCTCTTGTCAAAGCAAAACTTTTTATGAGATGCAAAAGAGCAATATTGTAGAAGTTTCCAAGCTTATTTTATAAAAGCTCCATGCAAAATAGCAACATGGCAAGAGTTCATGAACAGATCTCATGCAAAAATAATAGAAATTGTAGAAGTTCTTCGATGTAGGGTCAAGCGTACATTTTCGAGATGTTTGTTTGCAAACCTGCTCAAGTTTTCTTGGAATTTGTTTAAATACTAGAAGCTCATCACAACTTCTATCCTTTTGTTTTTGAGACCAAATTAAACAGAACAAAAACAAGAGGTTGGATATAAGCTGAGGAACAATTGTGCGGCCAAAACCCTTCTGCAGCGGGCGATTCATAAAGTTTTCTATAAAAAATAAACTTGCTTACGAGGAAATACATCTGCAGACAGGGACTTTAAACAGCTTTAGGATGGCTTAAACACGAAGTCATTAATTATTAGAAAAAAGATGGGAATATGCTCTTAATGAAGATAATAAAAGCTGCGAGCATCATTCTCCTTCCCTTTGGTTCTTATTAATTATTAGTGAATCGGAATAAGGCTCCTACACCCTGAATATCATCCTCACGCAAATCGCTTCTCGCAATGCCAGGACGAATTCTTGAAGAAATAATGGCATCGGCATTTGGATCATCATTCTGGTCAAGACCAAGTTAGAAGATGTGCTATTTCATGCATTCCTAGTTGGTGGAGTAGCATGGGCCATGGTCCCTGAGGGCCGTCAAAGGCGGCACCATCGTTATGGTCTCGGCGATGGAATCCAAGCCAGAAGTAACTTCCTGGAAAGTAAATTCGGTGATCTGCGCCCATCTTTTAGAGCCATAAAGACTGAAAGTATTATCCATACAGCCATATGAAAAAGGTTAATTTTTTTGCCAAGTAATTCAGTTTTGAAAACTTACAAATTGCTTTAAACAGAATACCCATTCAACTTACAAGTCTAGGCATTTCATAACAGAACTGTACATTCAGCAATTATTACAATCTTAAAAACTTCTTCTTTCCTTTTTTTTTTTTTTTTAAAGAAGGCATCCATTAGAGTTATCTAAAAAACTCATGAATTTTTGGCGTGCTTTAGAAGGCATCCATTAGAGTTATCCAAAAAACTCATGAATTTTTGGCGTGCTTTAATAATCTGAGTGCAACAAGAAAAGGGTTTTTTTTTTTGTTATTGGGGATCTGCTATTCTGAATTATCTTTACTGATTACTAAAGTAGTTGTGCCTTGAAACATATCCTCTCTCCTTTTTTCTCCCATAATTTTAATAGCAAATGGCAATAGTTTTCTTGAAATTATAGTTTGTCTTAAGACTCTGAGCATTAAATGCCAATAATTGTCATGGGACATTTCTGATTCGAAGAATGGCCATTTTATGAAATACTCATAGGACTTGTCTACAGGTGGTTCTTTGGTTGTAAAACTCACTTTTTGCAACTTCTAATGGCCTTTTGTCCGCCTTCGGTGAGGGATCAAAAACTCCGTGTGACATTTACGTAGAGAGAGGTAAGTAATTTTATTTGAAGTTGCACGGCGTCTATCTTGAGCTCCAGAAGGAGATTTTCAATTTTAGAAAGTACAAGCTCTTTTCTTTTAATTTTATTTAAATTCCTTTTTTTGCGATGAGATCTAATTGTTCTTATGGAAAAGAAACATGCGCATTTGATTTGGTTTTGCGGAGAGATTATCTATAAAATATATTCTTAGAGTAAAATGTTTTCTTTATTTATAGCATTTGAAAAAGTGACTTTATCGATAGCATACACACATGCATGGTTGAAATCACTCGCCAACAGCATGTGTGAGCTCCTACAATTTTATTTCAGAATACAAAAGAAACAGTATCCTCTGTGTTCATGGCAAGCTTTAATTACCTTTCCCTCCTCCATATCCAGAGCCATAACCAGACCCGCTACCATAACCTGAGCCTGAGCCAGAGCCAGAGCCAGATCCTCCTCCTCCACCCCCACCACTACCACCACCTCCTCCTCCTCCACTTCCATTCCCACCCTGGCCACAA
>NW_011500593.1:61582-78847 GCF_000495115.2 Populus euphratica | reverse complement strand
AATATAACTCAAAAAAAAAAAAAACTTGTTACAAGAAGCAAGTTCTGAAACATAAAATGCAGAATTTCTTATCTTTTAACAATTAATTTATAAAATCTCTTAGGTATACCAGACTCATAAAAATAACTTCTAATAAGTTCAAAATATATTAAAAAACATAGTGTAAAAGAAATAAAAACATATCTGTATTTTGTACCTATTATCTTTATATTACAAAAACAAATTTAAAAAACAAGAAGCTGAGTGCTTAAAATAAGCATTACGTCTATGCCGATACCATAAAGAATCAGTTTAAAATGAACATGTAGCGGTCACAAACTGATTCTTTTAAATTGATTCTTTGTGGTATCGGCATAGACATGATGCTTATTTTGAACACTCAACTTCTTATTTTTAATTTTTTTTTTCATATAAAGATAATAAGTATAGAATATACATATATTTTTATTTTTTTATATTATGCTTTTTAATATATTTTGAGTTTATTAAAAATTATTTTTTATGAGTGTGACATGATTAAGAGATTTTATAAATTAATTGCTAGCGGTCACAAACTGTTAGAAGTAGTTTTGGGTGCTTGAATTCGACACTCGATGGACAATTTGAAACAAATATGATAACTAAAATGAGATACAAATACAGATAGAGCACGAATACACCTGTAAATGACCTTTGAGAAGGGAACAAAAGCTTCTTAGGAGCTTAGCCTAGAATTTCACCTCCAGAATTTTCACATATTTATAAATCTTGCAGCCAAATCTTCCAAAACAATCCCTTCAGATGCAGCGAAAAATGCTAGCACATGGCTTATAAAGAGTTTCTTCCAAAACAATCTCCACTTGGTTTTGATTGAATAGTGTGTGATTGCATCACATCAAGACGAGAAATTGCTACAAAAATTGGAAAGGTTGTAGCTGTCATTGTAGACATAGAATTGAGGACTCCCCGTCAGTTGTCGGGTTTGAGAGAACTTACCCCCTTTTTTTATTATTTACAACGCACATGAAAATCTATGAATAAAGTTCATAGTCAAAGTAATACATATTTCCACTGATTACCAAACCAGAAATCAATAAATTTCGGTCACAAGTTTACAATGTGATGATTGCTACTTTTATATCGATTAACATTAAGCTATGAAATCATTTCAGGATTGAAACATTCTGCAAAACAAAGTTTACAAGAATTCTGATCCGTAATTACTTGACCAAGGAGTAAACTAAACTTGAAATTAAAATGAGATAGATCCTTGTTATAAATTGATTAAAGAACAACCATGTATTCTGGATAGAGACTAAAGAGAAGGACAGGGTGAGGTGATTGCAAAAATAGGTGTTAGGTTCTTCTAATGTGGATGGTTAAATTTGGAATTCTTTTCCACCCATATATTTTCTCAAGGCTTCAGGTATATCTACACCATTGTCCTTCGGATTCTTCTCAAGTCAAATACAGTTTCAAAAGTTCAAGCTCATTTCTTTTAATTTTATTTGAAGTTCTTTTTTGTGATGAAGGTTTGCGGAGAGATTATCTATAAAATATAATTTTAGAGTAAAATGTGCTCTAAAAAGTGATCTTTATTAAGAGATTTATATGTGGACATACATGCACAGTTGCCTCCCCCCCTGCCACCTCCCCCGCCCCCGCCTCCGCCTCTGCCTCCACCTCCTCCATGACCACCAGCACCATATCCTTCACCGCTCCCATATCCAGACCCAGAACCATAACCTGACCCGAGTCCTGATCCAGAACCACCACCACCACCTCCTCCCTGCCCTCCACCTCCACCTCCACTGATTGACTGCAGTGTCCTAGCAGCAAAGGTGAGGTCTAAAATAAGCAAGACGAGGAAAGCAGTCCCTAACACTCTTGGGCTTGCCATTTCCAGATTATACTCTCACCGCTCAATGTATCTGTATGTTTATGCGTGTCACTCGCTATATGAGAAACCAGTACGCTTTGATGACTGGAAATGCTTGAAGGTGTAACCCTATATATAGGCATTGTAAAGGTAGCAAGAGAAGGTTTTTGAAAAGTTTGGCGTCAATTGTAAAGGTGACCAGACATGGTTTTTGAAAAGTTTGTTAAATTTCTTGTGCCTCTCATTTGTTAATCTTGACTTTTACAGGAGGGCGTCGGTGGCGGGGTGGCGGTACTGTGGAGGTCCGTCAGTTTCTGTCTATATGCAACAGAATACAAGCTTTATCCCCACCTTTTCTTTTTTGACTTAGAAGTGTCTTGTAATATTTGACTACGGCAAGGGGACCAATGGCATGCATTTCCCACTCTTTATCATTCTGTTCATATTAATTTGAGCTCCACTTTTGAGTACACGTATTAATTTTCCCATGTACTGGTAGCTGTCCTGCGGTGATTTGTGCTAACGATTGTCTCCTTACGCGTAAGTTTATCCGCTAACGGTAGTGATTTATGTACACAGATATCTTTCTACTCTGCGTGTATGCTAACAATGGGCTAAACTTCCACAACAAACTGGGTTGTTCAGTCAATATTTTCTTATTTCGGTTACACTTTCCGTCATTGAATATAAATAAATAGATCTGTGCTTAAAAACCGCGTTCGATTGTCTGTTCCGGTGTATGAAAGCATCACTGCTAGCAGAATGTTAGGCCATCTGCGTGGTTGATACACTGAACAGTCTTCTATTCTTGCACAGATTGGATTTCAGTTCCATATATATGCACAGATCATCACATCCTTTAATGGCATGCTTTAATAAGTCTATGTAACAGTACAAGAACATTTATTTTATTTTATTTTGTTATCGGCGATCTTCTATTCTGAATTATCTTTACTAATTAATAGTTGTTGTGCCTCGAAACATATCCTTTGTTTTCTTCCACTGTTTTTCTTGAACATGTTAATAGCAAATACCAATAGTTTTCAATTTTGGTGTGCTTCTTGATGAGAGAACTATGTCGATAAATTTTTTTATTGATATTTATACTTATAGTTTGATGGTATGAATTTTCCCAATCACTTCACTAATAAAAAACATCCATCAAAAAAACTTTTGTCTGTGATTTGTAGGATGTCAATAATAATTTTACTAATAAATTTATTAACAGACAAAGCATGCCAAAAACATTTACCGTTTTATTTCATCAAAATCTCCATCGATGAATATAACATATTACCAATATAAAATCCGTATATCATTCCATCAATGAATCTTTTTCGTCCATTGATATTTTCTCTAGTGAATTTGATAGATGATCATCAAATAAACTATTTGTTATTCCATTGGTGAGTAAATAGTGGTAGTCACATTTGAACTAATTATTTTTCAATTTTTTGGAATATATCAATAGTGTTAAACCATCAATAGCCCTGTTAATAATAATTTAAAAATATATTTTTAAATAACTATTAAATAAAAATATAAAATAATTAAAATAATATAATATAATATAAAAATCAAATATTCATTGCAAATTTAAACATTTATATATTCAAATACAATACCAAAGAAGAAGAAGAAGGCGACTCATCTCTAAAAATATGAGGCAAATAAGTGAGAGTAGATATATCATCTATCGATGATATTATTTTTATTAGCTGTCATAACCTATTTTTGGGTTATTCTTCAATTCACATTTTGTTTCTCTTCAAAAAAAATAATAAAATATAAATAATATAAATAATAAAAAAAGGATGCCAGAACGCCCTAAAAATGGTTAAAAATTGGTTAAGGAGGTTAAAAAATACAAAGATTAAAATTTGACAGTATTTTGTTGACTGATGACAGTCCTATTGACAAAGAAAATTCAATTTGAGTAAGCAAAGTCTAAAATCAGATGTTTATAGATTCAATTAAATTTTATTGAAGGTTTAATTGAATTTATGGAGAGTTTGATTGCAAGAAAAATTAATTTTGAAGTCAATTTGGGCTTTAATTAGAAGAAATTAAAGTTATGGGGTCAAATTATAATTTTTGAAAGTTAATTTGGTCATATCAGGGGCTTAATTGCATAAATATTGAAGTTTGATGGCCAATTAGGGACTTAATTAAAGAAATATGAAACCAAGTACCAAAATGGAAAAAAAATACATAAATAGAGGGACTGTAATTAAACTTGGATCAGGGGCCCAATTGAAAAAATTAAAAGTTTATTGATTAATTGAGAATTAAATTACATACATTCAAGACCAAGGACCAAAGGGAAAAAGACAGCCAATTTAAGGGCTGCTGTTAGATTTTTAACAAAGATGCAATTGAATTGATTTTTAAAATCAAAATTAAAATTAAAGACTTGATCAAACAAATTACAAATTGAGGACCAATATGAAATTAGACACATTTTGTTGCCTTTTTCTTTCAAATGAAACGACATGTTTTGACTAAAACGATGCCGTTTCATGCACTGTTTAAAAAAAAAAAAGGCCTGAAAGGGTGCTGTTTTGAATGACACCATCATCTTCTTCCCCTGGACATGTGAAACAAGGGAAGAAGAAGATTGTTTCTTCTTCCTCTGTCACTGCCCTCAATCCTTCCAAAAAGACACCGACACCTTCCAAAAAGACGCCGACCACTTTTCATGTCTTCGAAAGGCGGTGGAGGGGCGCTTGCACAGTGACTGCCCCTTGTCTCTCTCTCCTTTGTTTTTTCTATAAATATAGGGGAGAGCCAAAAACAACGAGACTGAAAAAGAAGACAACTAAAAGAGAGACAAAGGACCGAAAGAAGAGAGAAGAGAGAAGAGAGAAGAAAAAGAAAAGAAGAAAGAAGAAAAATAGAAGAAAAGGCAAAGAAAACAGAGAGAGAAAAGCAAAAGTAGCACTGCTGGTCCAGCCACTGTCTCCACCGCCACGAGCATCCGTCGACGACAACAAGCATGCTTCCTCTCACCGGGTACGTCTCTTTCCTTCTCTACTCCGTCAATTGTTTTTCTTCCATTGGCATGTAGAACGTGATTCACGTTTTGCAGTCAATGAATCAATTGGTTAGTTACTATGCTATGCATAGTAACCAGCCAATGATAATATAATGGGCCAGCCTTGGCCCATTTTGTAGGTTAGGCTAGTGTAGGCCCATTTTATTTTGGATTGAAGTTGGCCCATTTCATTTTAGGTTAGCTCAGTGCTAGCCCATTTTCATGTTGCCTCGGTGTCAGCCCATTTCATGGCAGCTTGGTGCTAGCCCATTTTGTTGTATGTTGGGCTTGTGTTGACCCATTTCAAATAAATACTCCATAAAAATACAAATTCAATATTAAAATACCTGATTTTCGTCAAAACTTTCAAAAATACAAAAAAAATTGAAAAAAAAAATTATTTTTGTGTATACGGCTAAGTGTTTCAAAGCTAAAAAAATCATATTGTGTTTTTCATACACTAAAAAACAATGTTTTAGCATGCATTTTGACTTTAATAACCAATTTATTAAAGTCAAGAGAACATTGACCAAAATTTTAAAAATAATAAAAATTTTATTTTATTTTGTTGTAGTATCAGGGATTACAAATTTATATGCAAAACATATTTTTGATATTAAAAGGATATTTTTTTAATGGCATATAACAGTTAGTTTCTTATCCCATTAAAATAAGAACCTTCTTATTGAGAAAGACTTGTCTTGAATCTTAAATAGACCAACAATTAGAAATCACAATACAATTTTAGATTTTTATCAGACAAAACAATGCAGTGTATCTTAGGTAGAGCGTATTTGAGGTGCTAATATATTTTCTTTACGCAACTAGTCTCCATACCCGATCTCTAAGACGAGTTAGAGTTTTTAATAATTAAAATATTAAGTGGTGAATCCCATTCAAAATTTTCACGGATAAAAAACAAAAATTCCTTATCTCTTTATATTTCGTCAAAAACACACATTCTATATTTTTCCAATTAACATAGTTTAGTTTAATCATCCCAGTACGGAGGCGTTGATAATCAACAAGCTCACTTTGCAACTTCTAATGGCCTTTTGGCCGCCTTCGGTGAGGGATAAAACAACTCCATGTGACATTTCCGTAGAGAGAGGTAAGTAATTTTTCATACCGACGATGACTCGACTCCATTAACCAGGTCCGACTTTTACTCAGAAATTCTTTTTGTAGAGAGAGGTTGAGTATTTTCACTCGTGACATGGTTTTTTTTACTGCATTCAAAGTTAGCACTGCGTCTATCCTGAGCTCCAAAGCAGATTTTCAATTTTAGAAAGAACAAGCTCTTTTCTTTTAATTTTATTTCAATTCCTTTTTTTGTGATGAGATCTAATTGTTCTTATGGAAACGAAACATGCGCATTTGGTTTGGTTTTGCGGAGAGACTATCTACAAAATATATTCTTAGAGTAAAATGTGTTCTTTATTTATAGCATTTGAAAAAGAGACTTTATCCATAGTATACACACATGCATGGTTGGAATCACTCGCCAGCAGCATGTGTGAGCTCCTGCAATTTTATTTCAGAATACAAAAGAAAAGGTATCCTCTGTGTTCATGGCAAGCTTTAATTACCTTTCCCTCCTCCATATCCAGAGCCATAACCAGACCCGCTACCATAACCTGAGCCTGAGCCAGAGCCAGAGCCAGATCCTCCTCCTCCACCCCCACCACTACCACCACCACCACCACCACCTCCTCCCTGCCCTCCACCTCCACCTCCACTGATTGACTGCAGTGTCCTAGCAGCAAAGGTGAGGTCTAAAATAAGCAAGACGAGGAAAGCAGTCCCTAACACTCTTGGACTTGCCATTTCCAGATTATACTCTCACGGCTCAACGTATCTGTATGTTTATGCGTGTCACTCGCTATATGAGAAACCAGTATGTTTTGTTGACTGGAAATGCTTGAAGTGGCAACCCTATATATAGGCATTGTGAAGGTAGCAAGACAAGGCTTTTGAAAAGTATGGCATGAATTGTAAAGGTAACGAGACACGGATTTTGAAAGGTTTCTTAAATTCCTAGTACCTCTTGCTCGGTAATCTTACCTCTTATAGAAAGGAACGCGTGTTTCGGGTTTCTGTTTACGTCGAGGGTAAGGTTGTTAAATTTACAAGTTAACGTGTAAATTTTTATAATTAAATTAGACTAAAAACTCAATTAGTATAATTATACTTAAACTTGTGTAAAATAGATAAACTTGATCCAATTTTACGAGATTATTAAATTTATAATATAAACTAAATCAGGTTCATATTTAGTTTTAAAATATTTGTTAGTTAGTTTTGCAAAATTGAATATATCTTTCAAATTATATATTAGATAAAACTAAAATTTTACAAGAAAATATTAGATATATAAAAATATATTGTGATTAATTTTCAGATAAAATAAAATTAAGAAACATAATATTTCAAAGGGTCAAAGTTAGTAAATTAATTTTGTCAAATATATCAAATAAAACCTTTATATACTGTTCGAGATATATCTAGAGCTATCAATGGAATTTTATTTTGATTAAAGTTGAAAAAAAAACTAGGCATTTAAAACTTTCCAACTATATATTATAGGCCAAATAATTCATTCAAATAATATAGAACAACATATTTGAAATTATAACTCAAATCTATCAATGATATGCAAAAATTAAAGATTCAGACTACATAAAGAAATTTTATCATGAAGACTTTTTTATTATTCTATTTATTTATTTATTTTTAAATAATTATTTTTAATTTAAATTTTTTCTAGCATATTAGTCATTGTTCGGGGGTTTATTTCATTATTGAATTCATGTTAGTTAATTACTAATTTAAACTCATTATCTTGCAACCCAAAAAAAGTTTATCAGGATTTATTGTGATAAGAACAACCAGATTGTCACTATGTTTATGTGTGCTTCCTATCTTTCAGTGATTCCTCTATTTTAAGAAATTTTATTTTGAGACTTTTTATTTCTCAATATCATTAATTTATTGATCCATACTATCTATTTTTCTCATTTTATTAATATAACAAATTGATTATAATATTGTTGACTTATTTTATTTGATTTTAATGTAATTTAATTTTTTGACTAGAATTATAAATATATATATATATATATATATATAATTAAAAAGAATTACTTATGATTTTATGATTTGAGTTTACAATCCAAGTCCATGTTAAAAAAATATTTTTTTTTTCATTTTTTTTTGACTAAAAATTGTCTTATAATAATATTTGACTTCGAAAATGGGACCAATACCATGCACTTCCCACTCTTTATCATTTTGTTGATATTTTAACTCTCGATACATTTATAAATCAATTTATTGATATAAAAAACCTCAAAAATAAATTGGTGGTAGGAATATGCTAAAACGATAATTTTCATTCTCTAAGTTGGAATTGGGTGAAAATTTCTCTCTCCTTCACAAATTATAGACTTGAAAATAATAATAATAATAAAGTTATATATCAAAATTAAATTTATAAATGTGTAAGGGACCGGACAGTTCAAAATTTTAAAATGAAGTATTGGGTTGTACTTTTCACGCTAATTTTGAACACTCCACCTACTTTCAGCGTCTTTTCTATGCTGTTCCTCCTTTCAATTTTAACCCTAGGAACAAATACAAAGTAATTGGCTATTAACTTTGTAATTAAAGGACTCAATTGATGAAAACAAAAGTTAAGGGACCGAAATGGAAACAAGTAACAAAGACACTTCTCTAATCCGCCCTCCATTGTGAGTACGTGAACATGTTTAACACTGCTCGATACCCCCAAAATGTTTTAGTATGTTTGTTATTTGAAGTCCACTTTGACGGCGTCCTTGGAATTTTCCTACACTACCGCTTGTTTAGTGATTTGTTTATCTTAACATTTGTCTCGTAGAGCTTATGTTCCTCAACTACTACTAGGATTTATGTACACAGCTAGCTTTCTACTCTGCGTGTATGCTAACAATGGGCTAAACTTGCACAACAAACTAGGTTGTTCAGTCAATATTTCTTATTGCTGTTACATTTTGAATTAATAGATTTAAATTTATTTTCCCACAGTATCATAGACACTTTGCATCATTGAATATAAATAGTTCTGTACTTCGAAACCGTGTTCGAATGTCTGACTTGTAATTGAAAACCTTGGTGCCTGTTCTGGGGTGTTAAAACACCCCATCCTTGCATCACTGCTAGTGGAATGTAAGGCCATCTGCATGGTTGATACACTTAACAGTCCACAAATTGAATTTCAGTTCCATTCTCACAGAACATCACTTCCTTTGATCGATGCCTTGCTAGAAACACTAGAAGATCTGTACATCTAACAGGGGCTCAAGTATTGAAGCCAACAATTAAAACATACATAAAGAAAAAAGAACAAGAGAGAAAAATCTCACCTATAAAGAAGGCAAGCAAATTTCACATCGCAGCCTTTCATCTCTAGATCAGTTCATTTGAGAACGTCAAACTTGGCATCATGGCTCTCTTTTTATGCCAGAAAACAGCGCAGAGGCAGAGACCAACAATACACAATCATTGTATAAAATCTTAATATGCAATATACATACCTGTGTTCCTGTTGGAACACATCCTTTTAATTATTTCTCACTCTTCACCATTTTAAGTTCCAAAAATTTTGCAGAGAGACGTGTTGCTTTTGCTTGTATTATCTTTTTTCTCAGGAAGGTAACGTTCTTTAAATACAACAACAAAAGACTGTTATATGTTATTTGTGATATTTGATCTTTCTTTCTTTTTTCCTTGTATTGCACATACAAACACACACACACACCAGAATGGATGTTCTCCATTGCCATTTGAGATCCAGATAGTGCCCTGGTCTGAGACAATGAAAATGACTTTTGGTCCGTCTTCAAAACTTTCAAAATATAATTCCGATTTTACTATCACAAATAAAATAAATTTATAATATAATTGTAAAAATGAGGTCGAACCTAAGGTAAATTTCATTCAATCTTTTTACAATATACTAAAATAAAAAAAAAATTAAAGAAACAAAATTCTGAAAATAAAAATAATAAATTAATATGTCGTTATCTCAATTCAAAAGTCTAGACATCCATTCCTATAAATTTATTGATCATTAAGATAAACAAATATCCTTTTAATTCAATAAAATGAATTAGATGTCCTTTAAAATTAAGGGAAATCGAGAAGATTATGAGAAATTAATTAGATAAAGCTTTCCAATCAATTTCCTACCATTAAACAAATTTAATATTGAAAAGTAATTTTAATTCATTAGACAGTAATCTTAGGAGAAAAGTCTGTAAAATTTATTCTAAGCAACTGTTCAAAAACTTAAGCAATTTAACTTAGCTTATTTCTCCCTAATAAATTAAAGTTATAGTTACAAAAATTATGTTAAGTCCTTTGCTTCTTATTCTAGTCCTTAACAACAATTATAAATGGGAAGAAACTAGAAAACTCATCATATATACCATCTCAAAACAATTTAATATAAGCATAAACAAAAATCAGTAACATAATTATAAAATAAGGATAAGAAAGTATTTGAATATGAAGAAATTACAATGATAACATTATTTCTCACAACTTAATAATAGGAATGGTGTCTATTCCCATTGTACTAAAAGCCAAAGTTTAGCTCGTAGCTGCTTCAAAATTAATAAGCATATAGAGAAAAGAACGCTGTAGAGAAGAATAAGAGAGTTGTTTTTGACGTGATTTGCTTCATTTATTTCCTCTCTCAGTTGCTATCTTTTATTAGGATTCTTTTCCTAATTAGGTGTCCTTAATATTACTTATTCCTTCTTCTTTATCTGGGAATTAAAGTTGGTTAAATCTCTTATAACGTTTGTTGAAAACTAACTCTACTGTAACTCAGCCTTTGTTTCTAACTTAGCTTCTTGTAATATTTGGTCATTGCAGCTGTATTCTTTCATCCATGGAATGTTAGAGACTTCATTTGCAACTTTCTTAGATCTTAAGACGCATCGTTTCTATGTCAGACTCTCAATCGTAGTGGGAATCTTACCACCATTAGTTTCCTTATAATTAGATCACGAAACCAATTTTGTCTTTTAGCTTGCACCTGAATGTTTACCTTTAAAATGATTTTATCTAACATGAAATCCTTCATAAGAGTTGTATTCCTAAATATGTAGATGATTTTGAGCTTTCGAGCAATATAGTTTTAATATCTGAGGCTTAAGACATACCGATTTGAATATGTAATGTGAAAGCAGATAATTCTATTGCAAGTAGGATTTCGGTCCGATTTTATAGATCTGATTATAGATTCAAACTTTTACAGATAATACCTTGCTGGAATGCCTTTTATATGTACTTTAACTTTTGTTCATCCAACGCTTTAGCCCCACCTTCTTTTTTTTTTTTGACTTGGAAGCATCTTATAATATTTGACTTCGGCAATGAGACTAATAGCATGCATTCCCCACTTATTATCATTCTTTCCATATTTGAACTCCACTTTTGAGTACACGTATTTGTTTTCCATGTACTGGTAGCTGTCCTGCGGTGATTTATGCTAACGTTTGTCTCCTTAAGCATAAGTTTAAGTGATTTATGTACACAGATATCTTTCTACTCTGCGTGTATACTAACTATGGGCTAAGTTTGCACAACAAACTGGGTTGTTCAGTCAATATTTCTTATTTCTGTTACACTTGGAATTAATAGAATTGAATTTCTTCTCCCACAATATCATAGACACCTTCCACCATTGAATATAAATATATCTGTACTTAAAAACCGTTTACGAATGTCTGACTTATATTTTAAACCTTGGAGCCCGTTCTGGTGTGTGAAAGCACACCATCCTTGCATCACTGCAAGCAGAATGTTAGGCCATCTGCATGGTTGATATATTGAACAGTCTTCTACTGCTGCACAGATTGAATTTCAGTTCCATATGCATAGACCATCACTTCCTTTGATGCCATGATTTATTAAGTCTATGTAAGAGTGCAAGTACATTCAACATTTTTGGTTATCGGGGATCTGCTATTCTGAATTACCTTTACTAATTACTAGAGTGGCTGTGCCATGAGACATATCCTTTGTGAGAGAGGGGCTGAAAGGGGTGTCTCTTGTTTTTGTTGGCTGGAAGGTAAAGGAGAGGCTAGGGAGGTGTAGTGGCTGTTGAAGGTAGTTTTGGTGACTGGTGTTTGGTGGCACTAAGAGTGCGGGTGAGGCGGTAAACAAGACAGTTTGTGGCGTAAAGAGTAGATCGAGGGCAGTCGGTAAAGAAAAGAGGTTGTTCAATTTGGTAGGGAGATTGGTTGGCAATATGGTACGGTTTGGTTTTGATGGAAAATTAAGGTTGATGCTGAGGGTTTTTTCAGTCTGCTCCTTCTTGGATCTTTTGTTGATTCCCCCCAAGTTTTGTTCTTGTTTTGGGTTCGTGAATGAGATGCTTTGTTGGTCCTTCTCCTCTCCTTCTTGTGTTGTGCTGGTGTTTTAAATGGAGAGGGAGCTACCATTCTGGAAAATCAAATTGAGCTTGATTTGCTAGAAAATTGATTGAGCACAATCAGCTGGGATTTTGAACCAGTAGATAAGCTGAATCGTGAATTAATTAGGGATCAAATCAAATTAATTTGACAAAATCATTGGATTAAATTGAGCTGAGTTGAATTAATTTAATTCAATTGGATTGAAAAGTGTCATAACCTATTTTTGGATCCTCGCGCAAAAAGAAAAAAAGAAAAAAAAACAAAATTGTAAAGAAAAAAATAATAAAGAGAAAAATATATAAAAAAAATCTTATAAAAAATATAATAGTGAAAAGAGGATGCTAGAATGCACTAAAAATGGTTGAGGAGATTAAAAAATACAAAGATTAAAATTTGACAGTATTTTATTGATTGATGAGAGTCTCGTTGAAAAAGAAAATTCAATTTGAGAAAGAAAAGTCTAAATTAAATTAGATGGTTTAATTGAATTTATGGAGTGTTTGATTGCAAGAAAAATTAATTTTGGAGTCAATTTGGGCTTTAATTGGAAGAAATTAAAGTTCTAAGGTCAAATTATAATTTTTAAGAGTTAATTTGATCAAATCAGAGGCTTAATTGCATAAATATTAAAATTTGATGACCAATTAGAGACTTAATTGAAGAAATCCGAAATGAAGGATGAAACTGGAAAAGATGCAGAAATATAAGGGCTGTGATTAAAACCAAATCAGGGGTCCAATTAAAAAAATTAGAAGTTTCTTGCTCAATTGAGAGTTAAATTGCACTAATTCAAAATCAAAGACCAATTCGAAAAACATGACCAACTTTAGGGTCAACAATTGAATTTGGCAGGGATGTAATTGATTTAATTTTTAAAATTAAAATTTGCAATTGAGGACTCGATTGAACAAGTCATAAATTAAGGACTGATTTGTACTTTGACATAAGTTTGGCGCCATTTTTATTTAAATGAAACGACGTGTTTTGTCCAAAACGATGCTGTTTCATGCACGGTTCATATAAAAAAGAAGAAGAAGCCTGAAACAGTGCCGTATTAAACAACATTGTGGGTCTTCTTCTTTCTCTGCATGGGCGAAACAGGGGAAAAGGTATATTTTTTTCTTCCTTCTCACCCACTCCCCTCTCTCTCCTAAACATAAAAAAAGACACCGACCATAGCCACTTGTATAACCTCTAACTGGTGGCCTACCACGGGGTGGTGGAAAAAGGAGGGAACGTGCCCCTCGTGCAGTTGTGGGGTGGCCGCCCTAACTATGTCTCTCCCTTGTTTTCACCTATAAATACAAGGGAGAGAAAGGAAAAAAAAAAGAAGAGCACAAAAGGAGAGAGGGGATAACAAAGGAGGCTGAAGGAGAAGTAGCAGCGCCGCCTGCAACCACCATCGACCACCACAGCATGCCATCGTAAACAAGTAACTACCTCCTCTCTACAGAAAATAGGTTATAACAGAGGAGGCTGAAGGAAAAGTAGTGGCGCTGCCTACAACCACCATCGGCCACCACAACATGTCATCATGAATAGGTAACTACCTCCTCCCTACCATTCGTTCCCCTACTGGTGTCACTTGTATTTTTGCATTCAGAACGTGAATATTTCACGTTCTACTGGAAAATACAGCGTGGGATGGTTACTATGCTGATACGCACAATAACTAGCCCATTTGGGCTTGTGTCGGGACATCAGCCCAGCCCAGCCTAGAAAGGGGGGCCAGGTCCTGCCCAATTTTTTTAAAATTCACAAATATTTTTTAGAATTTTTCAATTTTCCTGTGTAGTTTTTATGTCATTTTGATTAATATATGACAATATTTTTTTATCATAAAAATACAAAATCCAGCATTAAAATTCTGGTTTTAGTCAAAACTTTCATAAATACAAAAAAATTAAAAATATAAAAAATCTTTTTGTGCATACGACCAAGTATCTCAAAGCTAAAAATCATATTATGTTTTCCATATACTAAAAAATATATTTTGGCATGCATTTTGGCTTTAATAATCAGTTTATTAAAGTCACGAGAACTTTAGTCAAAATTTCAAAAAAAAACAACAAAAATTTTATTTTGTTTGGCTTTTAGCATCCATAGTACAATATTACATGTAATACATATTCTGGATATTATTTTTTTTTGGATGCTAACCACAACCAAACCTTAGATTTCATCAAATATTAAAACAATTCAGTCTATCTTAGGTGAGATATATTTGGGATGCTAGTAATTTTTCTTTGCGCAACCAATCTCCGTACCCAATCTCTAAAATTAGTTAGGGTTCCTAGTGAACAGAATATTAGGTGGCGACTCCCATTAAATTTTTTTACTGATAAAAAACAAGAATTCATTGTCTTTTCATATTTTTCCCAGTAGACTATACATTTATCTATTTCTAAAAATTTTGAGTTTGGATGATCGCTGCAACACTGCACACTTGTGACAAAAAGAATGGGACTAAAACAAAGTTACATAAAACAAATTCAATTGATCCGTGGAATATTTTCTTCTTTTAATTAAAGTCCTTTTTATTTGAAATTTGTTTCAATTCTAATTGAATTTGCCTTAAATCATACTTTTCAATTGTGTCCTAAACGAATTAATTTAGACCTCCAGATTTAACTCTTATTGCAAATTCATCCTCTGTTATTTCTAAATTTGGCTATTTGTTTCAAACTCATTATTGAAATTTCAAATTTCTTTCCATCCTAGCCAAATTAAATTAAATCAAATTAAGTTTTTATTTTTCTCTTCAATTCAAACCTCAATTATGGGTCAAAAAATCCTCAAATTTCATTTTTACCTTTGATACTCAATTATTGGTACAATTTCCATCCTCACTGTGACTTTATATATATATATATTATTTTCTTACCTGCTAGATTTTTTCTTTGTTTTTCTACGGTTTATTTTTAACACACAAAGATTTAAAAAAACGATGAAAATAACAAAATGATTAAAATTAACTAAATTTAATAAAAGATATATTTTCTTTGTATATTTCTAATATATACAAAAAATAAGGTAAAAATGGTTTATAACAATTATTGTTGTTGTTTCATGTGTAGCACTCCGTTTTGGCAGAATAGTGGAGGTTCGGTAAAAATATTAGACAGGAGTGATTTGATGTCCAGAACAAATGATAGGCATGGGAATGGATTTTGAGTGAATCAGTTTACTGCTAAAAATGTGTTTTGAAGAGGCGAGGGTTTTAATTCTGCTGTTTCCCGTACTCTATGGTAGGAAAATTACGATCACAGAGGGCCATCCATGCAGCTGAGGACATGATAATGCGGAAGGTATCCTAAGCTTCTGAGAGGGAGACAGATTAGCCTTTGACCATGATCTGAACTATATTTTGTTGCAAATTTCTCCGTGGACCCTGCAATTTCCTAATTTATTTGGCGTTTCTCGAATTTGGCAAGGAGAAACTGTGATGGAAGGAGAAAGAAGGAAGGGAAATTCTTCATTATAGAAAGTATGGGAAATTCTTCACAGGGTGCAATGTTCAGTTTGTTGTTGGATTAGGCTCTATTGGCTTGTCATAATATTTGATGTAACCATGTTTATCTTCTTGATACAATTATTAATAGCTTTTAAACTAATACATGTTGAACGTCTGAGCTATGCTTTCAAAGGATACTTTGCCATAGTTAAAATAGAAATTTGCCGAAATATTTCCTTCTGAATCTTGTTTAGTTAATCCTCATCTTGACATTTCCGATTTTGCAATCTCTTTCTTATAAATGGGCAGCAAATCCAGTAGAGCAGGAAATACTATATTGCTTGTCTTGTGACTGGAAGCATCGAATGCTGATACAGGATGTGGTTGTCACTCTATATCACTTTTACGCTTCCGATTCGAAGAATGGCCTTTTCATGAAATACTAATGGGACTTGTCTCCTGGTGGTTCTATGGTTGTAAAACTCACTCCGCAACTTCTAATGGCATTTCGGCCGTCTTCGGAGAGGGATCAAAAACTCCGAGTGACATTTCCGTAGAGAGAGGCAAGTAATTTTTCATACCGAAGATGACTCGATTCCATTCACCAGGTCAGAGTTTTACTCAGAAATTCTTTTTGACAGTCATGTATCGAGGTTGAGTATTTTCACTCGTGACATGGTTTTTTTTACTGCATTCAAAGTTAGCACTGCGTCTATCCTGAGCTCTAAAAGGAAATTTTTAATTTTAGAAAGTACAAGCTCTTTTCTTTTAATTTTATTTCAATTCCTTTTTTTGGGATGAGATCTAATTGTTCTTATGGAAACGATACATTCGCATTTGATTTGGTTTTGCGGAGAGATTATCTTAGAGTAAAATGTGTTCTTTATTTATAGCATTTGAAAAAGTGCATTTATCGATAGTATACACACATGCATGGATGAAATCACTCGCCACCAGCATGTGTGAGCTCCTGCAATTTTATTTCAGAATACAAAAGAAAAGGTATCCTCTGTGTTCATGGCGAGCTTTAATTACCTTTCCCTCCTCCATATCCAGAGCCATAACCAGACCCGCTACCATAACCTGAGCCTGAGCCAGAGCCAGAGCCAGATCCTCCTCCTCCACCCCCACCACTACCACCACCTCCTCCTCCTCCACTTCCATTCCCACCCTGGCCACCACCGCTTCCGCTTCCACTTCCACTTCCATAGCCTGACCCACTTCCTGATCCAGAGCCTTGACCTCCACCACCACCTCCTCCACTGCCACCACCACCACCAGCAACTTTGCTGCCACCTATCCCACCACCGGAACCATAGCATGAGCCGCTGCTGGTCCCATAGCCAGAACCTGACCCGTTGCCTCCGCCACTGCCACCACCTCCTCCTCCGCCACTGCCTCCGCCTCCTCCACGACCACCAGCACCATATCCTTCACCGCTCCCGGATCCAGA